>NW_002060944.1:8639299-8680170 GCF_000150275.1 Trichoplax adhaerens | reverse complement strand
ATGATCTTTCCTGGAGAACTCCACATTTTTCAAATGAGCATGAAATATTTGTTAGTTGATAATTCGCAAACCATGTTCTGTAAATAATTTGAACTATTAATAGTACAAGAATCATTGGATTTAAACGTCAGCATTATGCTTTGAATCTACTGACATAGAAAGCATCAAGATTGTCATACTCGTATGTTACTGATCCTTATCACATCAAAGTCTTTTCTTTATTATGAGGTATAAGATAGTGTAAAATTTAACGTTTCTAAATACCTCCGAATATTTTATAAACAAACATTTGAGGCGTTACCGTACGTATTTTTATACTACTATTCTTACATTTTGATCTCAATGTGCATTGCGCCATAAGGCTGACAGTTAATTCGAGCGCATTAATCAGTTTTTAAGAGACTGAGTGAATCGATACAGTTGTATTTTATATCAAATGTAAGAGCCATAGCATAGGCGTCCAAGTGTGCTTTTATTATATAGCATGCACGGTAGGGTATGAAACATCGTACGAATTTTGAGGCATATTGTATAATACTATTCCTTATTCTGCTAAACATAATATATAATCACGCTTAAAATATGCGCTCAAATCAACGTATTTTATTGATTTGTTGAAGAATGCTAACTGATCGTGGAGATGTTATAACTTTAATTTTGATGCTTGGTAAAGACTTTGCGCTAAATATCTACATGATATATTTAACTATACAACTGAAGAGTTATCTGGCTACGCAGATTGACTTAATATTAGTATATTTAATATTCTTTATCTGCAAATATTTAGAACAATTTGACTTTCGCTTACACCACTACCAAATTGTTTTACATATATAGAAATTATGCTATAACTAAACATACTAATTTGTTGTAAAAATTTCTAGACCGCAAGATTAATACATTGAGCGGATGTTTTCATTACATGTTAATATATAAAATTCGTGATCCAATATGGTATACTATGTTGTGCTTGTCCATTGGTAGAGGTTATTCGTATCTCTTGCAACATATTTCAATTAAACTGGAATTTAAAGCTAAATAAATTGAAGCGTAGATAGTGAGATAAATACTCATATTAGCTAATTTACTCGCTGTTGATAAAAACAGAAATTTGAATATCATATTAACCGTCGGAATCTTTACACCTGCAGCGTTTATGTAAAGTATTTCTAGTCCAAACCAAAACTCATTTAGGACTTTTTTTCTAGTATGCTAAATTATATAAACTGTTATAAAATTAGTCTGGCTCTACACTCTCATCTGATAATCAACTTAAGTACCGTATTGAAAAATTAATTAGCAGGTTGAGAAAATTTTCTGCACACCTATATCGCTATGAACAAAATAGAAAACTAGAAAAACCTCTACGGAGAGAACAATTTATTAATGTAAACATTATACTGGTAGTCATTACAAATTAAAAGGCCAAGCTATTAAATAATTGTACAGTAATTAAGCAACTAATTTTTAGATTGTTATTATCAGACTCAGTACTGCAGCAGTTTGAATAACCAGATAAAATCGAAGGCAACCAACAGTAACCTTGGGTTAGAAAATTATCAGTGAACTAGCATAACGTCGTATATACTGTAAGTGTAAAAAGAAAACAATTGCGCTGGGTATTTCGTCAATACCGGAGAATTTAAAATCTAGCTTCTGTTGGTTTGGATTAGAGTGAGCTAAGTTGTTGCTCATAACCTTCGACCTTTCGGAGTTGTAAACTTGAACCAATATGAATTAATAACTAAATTTCATTAAAATATCGTTCCTATATTTTAATTGAATCATATTACTATGCAGTATAATGTATTAGCTATTTGATGATCGCATGTTTTATTGATATTTATTCATTTTTTATGTTGAAATTTAATGAAAATTTAGTTCTTTGTAATAGATCATATGCATATATCGATTGCAACAAATTTTAATTTTTATAAAGTTATCAGAAAATTAATTCCTTGAGAACTCATGAACTAGGTGCAATAGGAAAGTAACAGTATCGTCATTAAATACTGAATTACAATTTTATTATTAATGAATTAATATCCGGTAAATTTTAAGACATCTTTCATGTTGCAACATATTAACTATAAATAATGTCAATCGTATACTAATTTGCCATGCTAATATTTGTTGTGTCTTTTGCAATAGAAGGTTTAAGTAGATAGTAGCTTCTAAAATGAGATTAATACATGTACTACGTAATGTAATGTATCAGGCATTTAGTAGAAATGCAGTAAAAAATTGAGGTACAACTAAATGTATCGATAAATATTTGTAAACGTTACTCTGACAGTTATACGCATTATGAGCGTTGAGGATGAAATGATTGTAGATAGGACTATTCCATTATGTATCCATTTCGTTCACTAATGCAAAATGATCAGATCCTCTTCGTCTCCTATTTCTAGAGCATCTTATTTTATATTTATTTGTTACGTATACGATGACTGTCATTAAAACGATACTAACGAAAACTGCAATTGCTCCAGCTGGATTATAGCCAGATCCATTTGGAATATGATCGTCTGGATGATGATTGCTATGATTACCATTAGGATGCTGAACTTCGGGGATTTCGATAATAGAAATATTAGCAGCAATTCCACTATTGCCTGTCCAAGGAAAAGCTAAAAATAATGGCAAAATAAGCTTCAATTCGCGTAGTGCAATAAAGATCATAGCAATCATACTTTTATTAAATAAAAATTATAGAAAACCTGTGTAAAATTCAATATACAATTCATTGGTTGAAGAAGTATATTCGTCTGCTAAAGTTGCAGAGCAAATTGTTGCTAAGATTTTGGAATTACTGTCTGGACCATCAAAAATTCTCATATAACAATTTACACATGGAATGTTAGGTGGCAATACAATGTCAGCCATAGAAATCTTGATAGTATCGTCTATTTTTGGAGCCTAAGTAATAACAGCAGGTAATTGTAATCCTATGACATTTCTAGGCGTCATATATTGCTGTACTTGTAGAGCAAACCTGAACTAGCCATTGATTATAACAATTGCTTTTACCAGAATAGCCATCTGGATATCCTGGCGTAGATAGTACCGTATCTTCGCTAATAATTGTGGTAACGTTATCACAATATTCAACTTTTCTTGCAACATAGTAAGCACTAAACCCGTTATAAGTTGGCTCAGTATCATCTAAAAGTTAAGTTTTAAATTCGGATTAGGCGAATATTGATTGTAAACTTAAAAAATAATTTAAATAATTTAGCATTAAAACATCATTAAATCATATTTAATACTTCAAGTCTAGTATTAAGATAATGTAAAGATTAGCCTTTAATTTTCATCAAACATTGCCCTTTAAATGCTATAATCTCAAAACTGTAGCTCGCTAGCACTGGTACGATTCTTAAATTAATAATTTGACAAAGTTCACGTATAGTAATTCTTTATAGTGGTATTACTTTTAATAATTTAATTTTATTAAGCTTAAATGTTGCGTAAGTTGATGATCTTTGTTTCAATTGAATGAATATTATTTTAATTTTATTATGGCGAGGATTATCGTATATACATTGTACTCATCATAAAAACTATATGACAATTAAGAAATTTATGTTGATACAATATATCATAAAATCTGCTTAGACTATGGCTGTTAGTAAAAGACTATTTATAAATTTAGCCACTACAACAAGTTTTATTAGCAATTAAAGCTTTAACTCGTGCAAACTCTGATTTAGTATGAAATGTTATCTTTGTTTATAACTTGATATCCAAGTAGTTTATTGATTTAAAGCTCTACTGAGACGACTAAACTGAAAGTAATAGCATAACTTTAATACTGGGCCATAATAATATATGATTCCTTTGATGATCGCTAATTATAATTAATATCATTAAACTAGCCGATAACTATTGAACGTACTTTTCAAAAATAAAATTATTTTATAAAATTTTAATCCGATTATGATGTTATCATTTAAATGACTTGATACCTATTCAAAGAGATCAATAGCTATAGATGCTATGGTATTGCTATAACTCTACTTTGATTTATAATTTTAGTGGCATACTTTATCTAATCGCCTTACCTGACTTAAAGGCAATAAACATTTGATTAGATGTAGAAACCATGGATGGTTTAACATTATCGGTATTAACACCACAAATTACGCCTAGTAGTGGTGCAGACAATCCTCCTCCATTATAGATTGTTATGCCATCTTTCTCACAATTAGTACTGTCTTGCAAATGAATATCCATGAAATCCAAGAGAATAACATGATTTGGCGCAGCCTAGTGCAGTAATATTAGTAAAAACATTGGATTAGCTTTATCAATATTTACCCATAATTTCGACTTTATGAAAAATCTAAAATTCATGAAACGTACTAGGTAATCTTTAGTTCCGACTGTAAGCAGTAATTACTTATACAATATCTAATAGATTAACTTCAGTAGTGCACTCAGTTGATAATGCCTATGCGAATTGTAATCCTACATGATGTAAAGTGCTCGTTACCTGCAGTTTCCAATAACATCTCGCATTAGAGGGATAAGGATTGGAATATTTAGGGGAGGACAATAATTCGACAGAAGTTGTAGCCATTTTTTTATGTGTTCCACAGTATTCCCTAAATTCCAGTGAGAAGTAAAACAATTTTTAGTTCCATTTTTCTATTTGCGAATATGATTGAGGAACTACCAGGTACTTTATACGTAAACTAACAGCCCCATTGAAATCGTTGCACTTCTATCTGACGAACAAATAGTATAATGAAAGTATCGGTAAATCACATCTATAGATGACCGTTTTATAAGCGTATGTAGACTAACTTTGACCCTTAGCTGCAATTCAGATTAATATTACTGTTACAATATATCAGAGTCTGGATATAATTTGAGTTATATTATACTGATTGTATACTGTATATGCGTGACATCATGCTGGTGATGATATCAATCGCAAAAATTTTAATATCGTAATTATTCTAGTAATACCTGTCAATTTTCAGAATTGTGTCAATAACTTTGTAAGATTTTATTTAAGCTATATCTCTAAGTAGCAAACGAAAATCTGGCTAATCATAAAATGACATCAAAGGGTGATGATAGCAATATAGCAACTAGAGCACAAGTTACCACAAACTATAAAATAGAATGAGATTTTAGCGTACAATGTATACAGTATTTTAACGTCTATAGCTTGACTGATAGAAGTTACGGAATTAGATGCGTCACTAATACACTATTGCATTCTATATTAGATGTAATATTCTTGATATGCTAATAACGGAGTATTAGTATTAAAATAACTAATCTAATATATATATTCTTCTGCTAAGTGAAAAACATGTATTATAGCGAAAGCAGTGGAAGTCTGAGTATCTTTTGATACAAGAGTTAAATGAAGACTACGCTTCTTATTGTGAGATTTACTCTATCGCCGACGCTTTGCTTCAGCATTTGGAACAATTAACATCCTTGGTTGTTTAATAGCCTATGTTGATAGATAAACTGCAGAACTTAATCGTAATGATCACAACTCTCTCACCTGCTTTTAGTATAACAGTATATGAAACCCTCATAATCAATAAACAATCTAGTTTAATCTAAATGAAGCATAACAAGAGATAAACTTACTCCGTGCTTGACGCAGTGGCTTTAAACTTAGATTGACTATTTCTGCTCACAAACTGAACTCGTAATACACTGCCTGCCGAAATGATTGGTGATGGAACTTGATTGCCGCAAAATTTACCTACTAAATGAGGTACAGCAAAAATATCCACAACCTGTATATACTGTCTTTTGCATCTGTTGTTCATAAAGCCGATGGAATGATTCTTGGAGGATATATTGCTATGAGCAATGTGAATCATATCAAATTCTAGTTTAATTCGATTGGTACGATTAGACTGATGAATTATCCACTGACAGTTTACAGGATGCTTGTAGTTGGCTGGATAACTTGGTGAATTGATAGAGATAGCAGGATTATCATCATCAAGTTCTAGACGAGTAATACCTTGGCATGGACTTTGACATACAGCTACCAAAAATAGTTGTGCCCAAATCAGGTATGATAGTAAAATGAGAGTAGTGAAAGTTTGATATCGTAGCATGGCTTATCAGTTGGCCGAAGATATATGAAATTGATAAAACGTTGAACTGCTATATTCGCAAGATTGAATGCCAGATATACAACTTGCCGTAGAGCGCTTGCTTTCAATACACGATTTTTCTAATTCACCGGTCAATTAAATAGAAGGAGAATAACGATTTGCAGTAATCATGTAAATCATGCCAATAAATTGCTAACTATTAAGTACAGTTAGAATCTGATTAGATAAATCTTAGCGATGAAGTAATGATTAAAGTCTGCCTTTACTACCCGATTGCTATAATGTACATCTACTGTTATAGCACGATTAATATCAGGCGAAATATAGGTTTAATTTAAACTGAAGATCCATATGTCGTCAACTGAATTATTACAACTATGTCATGTTTGTATACTAAACCATCCATTAAGTTCATGGTGGGTCAATGTCCTTGTAAATGATGTCATACTGTACTTTTCAATAGAGAGAAGCGTATTTACTTAGTTATTTTAGTCATGGTAGGGAACTGATGTTAAAAAGTAGTCCAGTTGTTGCCTTATGGTCAATACTATTATTACAATTCAATCAACAAAGCGCTACCAAACCAACCTTTTACCAATAATAATTACTTTATAATCGAATAGTACAGAATAATTAGCCATATTCATTTTAAATACTGTAATATACTGTATACGGTATTTAATATAAATAATGGTAAGGTACGTAGGATATAATCTTTCTTATTGCGGTATTTGAAGACAGCCTATCTATTCATATAACTGATATATTCACAGCACTGCATAGTTTATAAGTAATTCACATTGGTCGACCTTGCCATTTGTCCGTATCCATGTTACGGCTAATACCAGAAATTCAATAATATGGGAATTATCCGGATAGCAACGGGTATTCCCACCGATTCAGATAGTTTCGATATTATTTGCAATAATATCGGAGCTATCGAAATTGGTGATTAATGCTGTTTACTATACGGATTATTCCCATATTATTGAGTTTAGGTGTTTACCGTAACATTCCTATACAGCTGAGACCTGAAATATTGAAGGTTTTTGCTTTGGGTTTTGCCGCTTATTTTAAGCTGATCTATTTTTTTAGGTGGGAGGTTATTAGTTAGAGTATTATTTATTACTTTGGATAGTTCCATTACTGTATATAGCATTGAGACGGCTGCCGCACGTATCACGTAGGCACAAGATTGCATTAACTCTTGGTATTTTGTAGACCTATAAGCAAAATGGATTTCATTGAGAATTTTACCGTATATCCTTACTATTCCGTTTTTATAAGTCGGATACAGGGTAAAGGCATTATTTACTATTGCCATTAGTCCATTTACTTGTAATTTGCAGCTGTTCATTAAAGGAAAATATTATCCGAAAGACTGCGCTACAATCCATGGTGGTAGTAGTTACAGTTCCACCTCGTTCCACTTGATCACGATTTAATTTAGGTTGGAAACCTTGCATGATTTCAATACAGCACACTGCTGTTGTGCAGTATATAATAAAGAGTGTGTATTATTGGCTTACCATATTTTCAGCTGTGAAAAGAAATTGCAACTAGGGTTTGGGAGTTAGGTTTGAGACCTTTCTAACGATTGATTCATTAATTTACAATTATTTATACTACATCGACAGTAGAGTAAGGATGGACTACAAGAACAAGCCCAGCCTCGGGCTTCTTCTTGTGATCCATGAGTCCGTGTATATTATTGGCTTGCCATATTTTCAGCTGTGAAAAGAAATTGCAACTAGGGTTTGGGGGTTAGGTTTGAAACCTTTCCAACGATTGATTAATTAATTTATTTATAATTATTTATACTACATCGACAGTAGAGTAAGGATGGACTGCAAGAACAAGCCCAGCCTCGGGCTTCTTCTTGTGATCCATGAGTCCGTGTATATTATTGGCTTGCCATATTTTCAGCTGTGAAAAGAAATTGCAACTAGGGTTTGGGGGTTAGGTTTGAAACCTTTCCAACGATTGATTAATTAATTTATTTATAATTATTTATACTACATCGACAGTAGAGTAAGGATGGACTACAAGAAGTCCATCGTTGGCCTTCTTCTGGTGGTCCATGAGTCCATGACGACAGTAGTACTGTAAGTAATAGGACTGATACCTTGAGGTTACTTTGTCAGTAGACTACGCATACAATACCTTGAGTTTATTGCAAAACTATAGAGTATTCACGGTATTGAAGTCTTGGACTTGCAATAGAAGGTTGGTTTGCAAGCTCTTTGCGACCGTAGTACCGTATGTTCTCCCAGGCCCTTGAATTCAGCGACTTCTAGTACGGTACGGCACGGGACGGTACGGTATAGTGCGGTACAGTACTGTACCGTGTACAATCGGCGTCTACCAAAGAGATGGCAATACTGTAAACGTACTGTACCGGACCGGACTGGACCGGATAGGTAGAGCATCACGTGATGGACATCGGATGGCAGCCCCTTTTTCTCTATACTGAGTACTGTACTGTGCTAGTCAGTCAAGCTGGTGGTGGATTGATGCCATTGGAGACTCATTCGACAGCCCACTTTGGTTGACGATAGATCGCTGTTTGCTATCATGGCTGCTCCTATTCCTCACGGTCGTGCAGTAAAACCAGGAAGACTTTTAGCAGTTGTTGGTGATGAGGTAGGGATTAAAACGGTTTAAGGCAGAAGAATGCATCATGGCAATCTGAGCACTCTTTATTTTGACCCTTTTAGGACACATGTACAGGATTTTTACTGGGCGGTGTTGGCGAAGTAAATGCCAAACGTCAGAAGAACTTCTTTGTTGTTCGAAAAGGTAGTTGATCAAATGATACGAATATAGATGGAATGGGGGGAGCTGAATGGATGTTATTATTCTTTACCATTTTCAGATAGTACACTGGGTGAAATAGAAGAAGCTTTCAAGCATTTCTTGGGGAGAAATGATATTGCCATCATTATGATCAACCAACATGTAAGTACTGTCTCGCTACAATGATTCGTATCATCACAGTATTAATGACATAGAACTAGTTCAACATGGCGAAAGTACTTGAGCCTAAGATGGCTCATTCCGTATTATTTTACCGGATGATGTCTATGTAGTCTAAAGAAGGCTAGCATTTCTTTATATTCATGTTATCATGCATGAACGGCGCTAAGAGTAGCCGCATCGTCATATCATACAGTACGATAGGCGCTCACTTGTAATAGCAGATAATTTGATAATTTTATTCCTACATATGGTACCGGTAAATTGGTATGACATTGGCTTCGGTGTCTTCAATTGGTGATATATTCCTATTCAGTATGGCTAAAATACTTTGATTAATTTACCTATCTGGATAGTTACAAAGTTATCGTACTACCTGTAATCGTATGACTACTCTGTTAAGTGCGCAACCTGTCCTAAATTCAACTATTCCTTTAATGTCCTTATACCATGACTTGACATATGGTGGCATAATAATTTTGTCTATGCTATTACCGTTATCATCAAACGTATTCTATCGCTAAATATGGTATTGCTACTCTCGCTTTACTCTGCAAGAAAATTATGTTGTCGAATAAGAGTCGATGTTTGATGATATCTATCCATTTTCTTAGATTGCCGACGAGATTCGTCACCTAATAGATAAACACCGAGAATCGATACCTGCTGTTTTAGAGATCCCGTCTAAAAATCAGCCGTACGATCCTTCGAAAGACTCTATCTTGAAAAGGGCCAAGGTAATTTAAATCATTTATCCAAGACGCAGTAATTCTAATTATAAATGATTTGTCATGACCAATGTTACACTGGCCATTACTTCTATACGCCAGTTATCTTCAATTTTAAATAAAGATATCCCAAGTAGTGTACATTACAATTTCAATGAATATTTACAGTACGTACAGCACTTACCTGTGCCCAATCAACACAGTACTTACTGTACATCATAGTTCAATTACTAACTGATTAGGTATTTTCTGAAAGCACATTGTCGATAGTCATTGCAATTACATAGAAGCTGTAAAGTTTTAATCACTGCTTTTTTCTGCTATCTTACAGGGCATGTTCAGCGCTGAAGATTTCCGTTAAAGTACATATATATATTTTCAATAAAGTCCCCATTCCGTAATAATATAACCGTAATGCATATCTGACAGTAATGCTTTTATTGTAACATAAACGCTTTTATTACACATTTATTGTATTGCTATTACTGTGTTGAAAGATCAGTTTCATAACATTTAATAAATTGATAACCTATGTTGCAATAGAATTGTTTGTGATTGCAAGATCTCTTACATCAATCAACTATAACGTAAATAGTGTTGATAAATCACAAATAGCAAGTCCATTGTAACTTGACGCTTTTATTAAGATTTATCCTTATGCAATGCTAACATAAATGAAGTTTCCATATCAAGTGTAAGTCGGATAGTCTTATGGCAAGATGTCATTAATATATTTATCATCTAAACACTCCGATTAAAAAGTTGCTAAGAGATTAAGTGAGATAAAAGATAAAGGGTTTTAGCTGTGCAATCGACTAAGCTACATACCTTGTAACTAGCTTGAAACATTTATAAATATACCATGATAACAGTAGACTATAGGTTTCCATACTATATACAAAATTGTGTGCATTTAACTGCGTATCATGCAGACATCTCTATTGCAAAACTTATAGTTTTCAAAGTTTTCTAATAGTAAATATTAATATTAAAATATACAACTAGAACATAATGCTAACACACTGAACGTATCAGATATCACAAACGTGACTTGCGGTTAACTGTACTAGCGATCGTAGCCTAGACACATTATAAGCAACAAAGATTATTTTCTCGTAATGCAATTCCAACATGAATATAACTCCTCGAACGGTGGGTCCATTTGATTATTCAGATTTTTTCAGTGCTGCTTTTTGCTTTTCCCCTACATACTTATGATATTGTTGATCTGTTCCAAATATTCGATCCCAGTATGAAAAGGTAGATGAATAATTGCCAGTAAAATTCATATGATGAAAATCATGAAATTTCGCACCTAAACCATTGCAAATCAAAGTTTGGAACATTTAAAAAATATATACTCGTACACAAATCAACTTAGACAAAGATAGTATAGTTGTACACATATAGGCGAAAAATAATATTGCAATCGCTTACCAGCGTAAAACGGAATCAAATGAAATGGGTTTAAGTAAGGTAGGTTATAGCCACTATGAACATCGATCGTCTCCAATAGCCTTACTGTAACCCAAGCCCAGAGAAGGACAACATGAGTACAGAAGGTAAGAATTCCAATAAAGAAACCCATACCAAGAACAACAGTTTCCACCGGGTGGGCATATTCCGCTGTCATACCAAAAGGTGCCTGAAAATTGTGGTGTACTTTATGAACATACTTATAAAATCGCTTATCGTGCATGATTCGATGTAAAAAGTAATGCCAGGTATCTTCTATTACAGCACATCCAAGTACTTGCATCGCGATGATGTACCTGAAGTAAGAATGACCATGACAACAATGTCAATTATTTTCATATTTCATGATACTTTTCGCTTGTAGTAAAACTTATTTTCAATATTTCTCATCTTCTAGTATTCCGTATTACTAACCAAGCAGGCATCGATGCGTAGTCATATGGAATTCCAAACATTTGAGTAAACGCATATGTACCACAAATCAGAGGCAGCTAAATTGATACGTAAATAATTACTCATTTTATAAGCAACTGGCAACAGAGTAACCGGTTGAACCCGTACTAGCTTGTATGCACAGTATGCACTGTATGAACTTAACCGTGCACTTGAATTTCGAATAAATTGACGCATCAAAAGAACTTTCTTACCTGAATAAGGAAGTGATTAAACATGAGCAGCTTGAAACACTTCCATTGCTTGTCGAAAGTTTCAGGCTTATCCTGTCAACGAAGTATTCGTTTCATGTTAAACAGATACACATAGAATTAACTGCTAGCTTAAGAAGATACTACATCTTGTTTACTATTCATTTCTTTCAAATTGGTAATGCACAATATAAAAGCAAAATGGTAAGATGAGAATAGCAAGCTATTTGCAAGCTATTTGCAAGCTATTCATCCAAGAGATGGCGTTTGTTAGGCGAATATTTCGGAAGAGTAATGCTATACGCCTTTATATTAAGTAGAACGGGACGTTTGTACAGTAATAAGCGTACGCACATATGAATGGATGTCGGGTTTATCATCCGATAAAGTCAAAGTTAGATGAAGCATTCACTATGATAGGAAGTTTGATCTATTTTAGATCATTCCTTTACAACTTGCTTTATCTGGCGTCGAAACGTGATCACAGTACCGTTCTTACATTAACAACGAATACTCGTCAATGATACAAAAAATATATGAACAGTACAGTATCAATAATGCCATACGTACATTCTACAGCACCAGAAGTAATGCTTAGGAGCTCGTGTTTTGGATGACTGTTACTAAAAATGTCCATTACTCTGTGACTACGTATCGTTGTTTATTTTATTCTTCACTTATGTCACAGTTTTCACCTCAACAACGATTTGATACACTCGCATATCTGATTTCATGGCTTCAAAAGCAATCGTTATATGAGTGCGTAATACAGTAACGGCAGACGTGATGATTGTGAAGCAATAACTGGTAGAGGAATACAGTAGTTCCATTCTTAATGATTTAATATATATAAAGGGACACCTAGAACGTTAAGAGGTTGATCATAATCCATTGGTTCTCCTGGATTGGATTCCGTTGTGTGCCTGTGTTGGGGTTCGGTGTACTGTAGTATAGCAATAGTCAACTTATTTATGACACTGTCTGATATTCATTCATGAGGTGGGTGAGGGAAATATTTGTTATAAAGCATGATGACATTACCGTAGTCTACAGCAGTACAAAGAAGAAAAGTAGGTTGATTGAAAGTAGCAAGATACCATTTCAAATGTTATTCACTCGCTGTATTGAATATATAGCGGATATCCTTTATATTACCTTTTGAATCTTGAAGTAATGCATGAACGGGATAAATTGAGCCATAAATCCAGGCGCACATGCGCCAAAATAAACCAGCTAAAAAAATACATTGAAATGACACAAGTTATCCTTTGCCATGATTGTTGATGAATGTACAATTTCGACTTGGTAATACAGTTGAAAATGTAGGCATAAACAGGTAGATTATTTGCTATCCAAATGACAACTGCCATTGCCGACCGACCGACCGACTTGGTGTTGTACACCTGAATGGATGAGACTTATCCAATATCATGCTGATACCTCATGAACGATCAACGATCCCCAAGTTGCAATTTGAAATTTAGTATAACGATCGGTCATAGCCATCCAATAATCCCGAAAATAGGGTTCGACGGGATTTTGCGGCAAGTAATCCGTTAGCGGGAAGGATTCGTTAGCAGAATAAAAATTCATCTTGGCACCACCTTAGCGACGATTTGAAGACGCTTCCTTTCACAAGCTTCTTGTCTGGTGTACTACGGGTTGGGTCATGCGTATTTGAACTTGAAGTTGGGACGGTACCGGTCCAGACCGTAGACTGTCATCATAGTGTCACCCTGTCCTGTACAGTGTACAGTGTACAGTACAACGACAATAGGATTGTACTCAATCACTGTAAGCCGGTATGACGTGACCTTTGATTCGACCTGCGGCGACTTCGACTGTACACTGACCTGTATACTCAGGTCTAGTTCAGGCGACACTGCTGCAGTACAGTATGAGTCTGCGTCAGCATGACAAGTTCACGCTGCCTTGGCTCGGTCACGTACAGTACTGTATGTGTACACTACGTCACGTACTCAAACTCACCGTTGATAGCATACCCTACTATCGCAAGATTCTCTGTGTCCCCTAGACAGTAACAGTACAGTACAATCAATTACGTTCCAACTGTCAATACTGCACTTTGATTGGCTAATGTGTGCTGACCTGATCTCAAATCACATTCATTCGATCACGTGTGTCGATCATGGACAGTCTGGCCCGATCCGTCATCACCAGGAAGGCCAGCCCGCCTGCCTTACAGTATTCGACCCGGATGAAAACTATCCTGGTACGGTACTGTAGCCTGTAGGGTACAGACGGGAGACGCCTTGCCAGAAACATGGACACCTGGGAAGGATGGACACTCCCTCGGATGGACGGACTTTCCACACCAGAGGAGGCTGAAAATGTCGCTCAATATTTTACTCAGCATCAATCTTTCCGATCTGTTTTCTCAATCACTCGTATTCATTGGAATAACATGGATATTCGAAAGTGACTGCTTCCAAGCAAAGCTTAGCAACAGGCAATGGAATACAATGTAGTATCACTTCATTTAGAAAGAATCAGTCAATTTAGAATCGACTGCCTGCATAACTAAAATAGTGTCATTAGCAAGTATTGGACACAATTTATTGACCAAGGCCAAGCTACGTACGTACAGACAAGACGCCTACCAAGTCCAACACTGCAGCAGTTCTCTTTTAGCTTACTTTTTAGCCTCTTTTTCAATTCATTTCGATAGCATAACGCAATCAATCATAGCACGTACAGTAGTGAATAACTCGCAATAAATGGACTATTCAATATATAGAGTACTCGGTAGCTCAATAGCTACTTAAGAGGATACTTTGGAGCAGTATACTCCAGTTAAAATGACCAGCAAAAATGATCGGCCGACAAAGTTCAATATTCAACTACAATGTCGACACATTGAAACTTGTAGCGACACCAAAAAGATCGCTTCTGGACAAAATTCCAACAATTGACTATCGCTACAGTATTTCCATCAGCCATGGTCAATATCAAATCACGATCAAGTGAATATTGTTCATTCCTGTATTAAAACATAGTTACAGGTTCATTCATTTTGAATTAGTCATCATTCCATCGCGATCTTCCCATATCAACTTACAATACTCAATTCTGTCAAGAACTCAGATACTATATTAGTGACACTACAAACCGGCTTTAGTACACATTTTATCCGTATAAAAAGTTACAATGATTTGTATGATACTAATTCAATCAGTTACTTGCTCACTACAACCAATAATGTCAGCTAAATACAATAGCTGTCCATTGAATCAATTAAAATATTAATTTGATCATTTTATTTCATTGGGGACTAGGATGAAATCATTCCATGGCTTGTATTCCATTCAACTGAAAACGTTGGCGATACCTATTGAAATAAGAACCTCTATTTAGACTATAGTAATTATCCATCCGGTATATTGATTATTGGCTTGCATTAGCACAAGTGGTATCAAAATCTTAGCCATTCATAACATACAAGTATGGCATTGAGTTAGGCCATTTTTTTTTCTATAAAGTTATTAAACTTTATAGTTAACTCCATCGAATTATAAAACAATTATAGTATCTACTCCTATAGTGTAACCCGTATATTAGTCTGCAATCACACTTTATTTTTATCTTTAAAATATCCCGGTAATTAATGCCCTCATTACATCTGATACAATTCTGAAGCCATATTATTATCTCTAATTTACATCTTCTATTTCAATTAAACTAATTCTGAATAATTAATTCAATCGAAACAGGAATAGCATACATAAGACAATTATATCAAGAGTACTAGACAGCAAATACCCTCTTTCATAATTAATGGACTTTGCATATTACATAGCAACCGATTAATCAATCAATTACTCATTCAATTTTTACTTTAACCACTGCTTTAATCAGTATTCTTCTACTTAAGTTTACAGTGCCATGCTTAAATTTTACGATTGGCTTGTCAATATTTCAACTTCTGATACAGATTATATATGCGTATATATATATATCTTCATCTATCGTTGTACGCTCAATTCTAAAAAAATTCTGTTGAAATCGAAGAGTTAACGGATAAGTTTACTACAATCATAATCTCATTTGAAATTATAAACTTCAACCCACAATATTAGTACTGTGCTTAAAATCTTGCGATCAAATAATTAATGACTTTGGTTTCATCTCCAATTAAACTAATTATTAGATCTATCTACAATGAAGATACAAAATTCCCTGATAAATGTACTAACTCATTAAATATTAGACTCTTAATTCAAGTAACTATTTCGACCTAGAATTTCCATTTTGAATATAAATTTTACTCTCGTTCTATCTGTTATTCAAACTTTTTTCCTATAACAAAACGTTATCGTAACATAGAAACATATTATCAATCAATCATAGAATGCTTATTGTAATTATCGAAGTAATTAAGTCTATGTATCGGTTCCTACAAGATCACTGTTGAGTTAATCAATTTTATACAGTCATATAGTGCCCAAGTGATTTGAAATATGTTTATTACCATCTTGACTGTCGACAAACTTACTCTGATCTAACTTGGCCTAATTATAATTATTAATGCGTTAGAATTTCTCACTATGCCTTTTTAAATCCATTTCAATCGGTATATGGACACTAATGGTGATCAACATCCGTTTAATTCAAATTAATCATTGGCCTTATAGGCTAGTCATATCAAGGGATATATTGTTATCCAACAGCTGACTGCATCAAATGGGCCAAATTATTATGATTAGAAGGAGTACAGCTGCAACATTTTCCTTGCGGCATGTCAATAATTAATTAATTTAAAAAGATAAATTTAAAACAGGTGATGAAAGTATACCTGATATTATTTCCTACATCAAATTGAGCATAAATTTTCCATTATCTTGAACTAATTTTTTCCTTCATATTTGACATTGAAAGCTGTTAAATGATAAAATAATAACGCAATTCTACCTTATCAATAGGGAATTAAATATAGAGTATTTTCTTTTCGGATCTTGCTTTGTTACGCAACAGTAAAGAGCGACCTTTTAGACTAGGTTATCATTAACAGAAGTAGCATAGTATCTGCGAGACTGTACTTAAATCTTAAAATGATATTATCTTTCTTCAAAAACTTTTCTATTTTTAGTTGCTGTATTATTGTTGTCTATAATGTTTGTTGACTTATTTACTTGCTCTTCTACTTCAAAATCAAGCCAATATTTCGATTCTGTCTAATATTTTTCATGCAAGGTCAGTTTCATAAATTTCCACCTTAATTTCGTAGAAGAACTTACGGCTAAGTGAGAAAACTTCACTTCGATTTACAAAATGAGAGAGAAGTAGTTATGAATAAGATTGCTTACCTATCCATTCGGATTGATATTTACGTTTGGGATAGTTAGAGATCATTACAGAGCTTGGATGAGAGTATATAAATAATATTAGATTCATTGCGGTGAAATTTTCGTCCTTGCCACCGTCTTGTTTTTCAATTTCGTATATCACTCTGGAGAAATATCTAAATTACAAATATACCTAGACTGCAAACCCTTTTCGTCCGCAAGTTGCCGTATTTAGAATTATACTACGCAATATGTTATTACTATTTTAATGCTATTTTTTTTGCGAAAAACTATTTGTCAATAGGTGACTTTTCTTCTTTCACTCAGATATACGTATTCCCAATGCCATGATTCTAGCTATAAATTAGAATTTAAACTAATGAGATACAATCAGATAAATAAAATTGCGTATATGGATGCTGTATATCTAAGCTATACTCTTTCTTTATGCCATTTTCGATGCTTACTAGCGATAATCATTTCCGATCAATAATTCTATCGGTTAGAATAACAGTCCATCAGACTTATTATGAACAGTTAGCAATTTACCGATGGAAATGCGACAATGGATTGCAATACTAGACAACCGGCGGTCAAGAAATCATTGGTAATACCGACATTTGATCAATATTTAGTCATTTCTATTCAACTTGAGAGGAAAAGGAGGATGATTATGATATTTGTAGTGATAATATTGAATTAAAATTAGCTGATAAATAACTCGAAAGTGTTATTGTCATTTTATATAGACTTGCTGTACTTTCATTCTGATGTTAATAGATGATACTAGAGAAGCGAGTGTTTCCTCCATCAAGATTGATTGTCTTCAACCAAATTACAGTAGCAAAATGAGAATGGAGATATTTATTGTTTTGGATCGATTAAAGGATTTTCTACTCTTAACGTAAATATAGAATAAATTATAAATAGATATAAAGATTGATATTAGCAACTGGAATTAAACATAGAAAATCAGCAATAACAACAAGCGGACATAACATCAGACCGACTTTTATTTAATTTTAAATCCAATAGCATCCAACTCGGATATAAAAGCATTTCAATTCTGATTTTCAGACAAAAATTGTTGATTTATGGATTGTCGTAATTATTATTGAAAGAAAAAATAATCGGGTCTAGCTATGGAGTATTTTGAATCAATCAAACCAGGATATGGGCTATGCAGGGTCTATTATTGACATTGAGCAGAATGAATAAATGACAATGATCAAAGGTGAAATCCGGGTCTAAAAAGTTTCCATTGCGATCATGCTATACAGTGTAGATAGGTATCATACAATAAAAGATAAAAAAAGAAAAGCATAATATTCAAATTTGACGATCAACTGATACTAAACCCTTCATATCAGTAATTGAATGGAAAGGTGTAGATGTTAGCTTATTTCTCCCCCTCCCTGTTAGGCGTTTTAATTCATTTGTACGCTTACTCGTATGTTTATATTTTTTCTTTTCATTTTAATTACTTGAAATTTATGATATAATATCACGATAATAATTGCAGTAGTGTGTAGATATAACAATTTATCTAGGTACCATCTACAATTCTGCCTTACTGATGTACTAGAATAGATAATTTTAACTTCCGGTCAATTCTTCATTGTCGGACAGCTTTGGTGTTGAAAATTGGTTGAAACCCAATCGGTAGGTTTCGGATCAGGAATTGATATCTACTCAATTATAAAGCAAACGAAGTCCTCTATAATAATATGAGTAGATTAGTAACATATAGAAGGAAGTCAATGATATTAAGCTAGTTTGAATTTACTCTTCTCTACTTGAAAGGATTTCATTTAATTTTGACTTCAAGTAATACCAGAGTTAGTATAGATATCTTCATACATTAATTCAAGTAAAATGCCGATTGCAGACGATTATTCTAGTTTAGGTAAAGATATTTTCACTCCGAAAGAAGCAATTACGCGATAGATTGCTTCTATTAGGATCTAGAGCCGGTATCTTATTTGGGTTAATCTCTGTATTTCGTGGCCGAATTATTAATACGGCCTGAAAAAGTTATTTTTGGACGTTAATTTTATCGACAAGTCAACTTTAAATCTTAATTAGTAGTCCAAAATATCATGTAAGTTATTCTCAACTGGAATTGGATTGTTTTAGATATTATTTGGATACTAGTCTTGTTGAAAATCAAAATTTTAATTATCAACTCATTGAGAACGGTGATCTATTTTCAACATAATAGAAATTTATTGCTCAGTTACTAGAGCCATTGCCGGTTGCATTTTAGTACAAAGTTTTGCATTGATTTACAGTAAAAGAATTGAAGCTATCTCACTACTTTTAGTAAATATCTCTTTGACGAAAATAACATCAATACCAAGCCTCATATAGATCACTGACAGAAAAAGCGAAAAGGAAACAAACGGCGTAAGAGCCAAATTCAGTTCGTCTTTACTGTGGTTTTTTTTTAATTTTTATAATGATTTCTATGTATATTTTATCCTATTCATGTTGGTAGTCAAGAAAGCAATCATCACACAGTTGATTTGATTAACATTGGATTTAGATTAAACATTCAATACGGCAATATTAATAATCAATTAAAATAGACAAGAAAAGTAATTCATCAATCTCTTCATCCAATTAATTTCTACCAACAAGTCAAAAAAAATCCATCATTATACTCTTGGCAGTCTAAGCACTAATTGTCTCTTTTGTGTCGATTTAATCATCCTGACTTATCTATTTAATATTTCATCAACAAGCATATTTTATTTATCATCAGCTATACTATTATCCATGACTACATTGAGAATTAATTACTGTACAATATTAATTTGACTTTAAACAAGTCTCCTAGCAAGTCCATTAACAAAGTTATTTTATTGCTTTTCAATATCGGATAGTCATTATTGCCATTATTGAATTTAGCTCGACTTTAAATTTAATCCAAGAAAATAGTCATGATGAAAAATTAGTTGGTGATTTATTCCTTGTCAACGCTGGGAATTACAATATTAGCTACTCCAAATTAATTGTAATCTCTAATCAATGTTTCATCTTTGGGATCAACAATCAATTTTAAAGGCAATTTATGTTACAAAGTTTATAGTAAAGTATTAGTAAAACGTACCAACTTAAGAACTTATTGACGAAAGATAAAGGACAAGTTTTGGAAACCCCTGGATAGATTTTATCATTACTTATGCCTGTACCAAAATTACAAGTAATCCTAACAAATCGAAAAGTTCATTATACCTTACGTGGCCGATTTATTCTTGCTAAAGAACTTTCTTTTCAATTATTAAAGACTTAGATCAAATAGATAAAATCAGGAATAATATTAAACTCATTCGTCCACCTTTGCAACTATTACAATGTTGTATCATCAATAAGGATCCTTTAGCAGAAAGGTCGACTAATAAGAGCTTGATAGTCGCTCATCTTACGAACAACCTTTTTCAACCTAACTATTCTAACCGTGACAAGTAGTGCTGGTAAATCGACAAGTTTAACAGCATTAATTATATCCATCCAATACGTCGTATAGACCTTTTTCTCTTCTGGAATTTCTATTATATCATCGCGGCCATCACAATCGTACTAAAATTGTTGAATATCAATATATTGTAGTGAAAATTATCTGTTGTTGAATATTTACTGCCAAGTCCATTCATTATTCTTGTCGATAATTAATCACTTTTGATCAAAACCAACAACGTAAGCTCTTACTTAGCCTATAACATCATCAATAAAATATCTTGTAATAATCTACTAATCCATGCCAATTGACTGTATTATACTTTGTTTTCAACCTTGAGTTTATTATCGATCAACTCAAGGTTAACCTTTCCTTTCTGGACATGATTCTAATCAACTGCAATAACACGACATCAACCGATGGAGATCATCGGAGCGATAATTATCCTTGGTACATTATCGCTCAAGCTATCGCTATCGCTATCGTTTCTATTTTTATTATTATATCCAATTGTATCACATTAATTGTAATATCTATGATGAAAAATCGTAAAGCACCCGATATCGTTTTGGCATTATTAGCTATTACTGATTTATTAACCCCCATTTCAGTCTTTCTTTTTGTCATTTTTGATTTTTTATGGCATAGTGAATGGATTCGAATTGGTATCTGTTACTGGGTTACCTTTACATCATTGCTATTCTTTCGCTTATCGATGTTTATCACCACGATGGCTGCGTTAGAACGTTGTTTAGCAGTCGCATTTCCTGTCTATTATCGTAATCATTTCACTATAGGTAAAATTATACGAAGTTTAGCTATTTTATCCACTTATTGTGTAGCTATTGCAGTTCTTCCGATAATTACTGGCGATGTGGTTATTACCTGCCCTAAATATGCAAGCTGCCAAATTAATTGGTCTAACCCATCATGGCCTATAACTATTTTAGTAATATTTTATTTAGTTGAAACATTGTTTGCCGTTGCAGTCACAGTCACTAGTAATACTGTTGTCATGCGTTACTTTCATAAGAAGTCTAATAATAAAATCTCTCCATCGATTGAAATGGGTTTAAGGACAGCTGCTGTTAGTACTTTAACTGCAGCAACAACAACTACTGGTCTAACACGTTCAGCATCACGTTATTTTAATCTATCTTATAATGAATATAAATACGCAAAACATCTACGATTAGTATCCTTATTCTTTATCCTATCCTTCGTCCCAGTACAGGTAAGTCTTGCATTAATAATTTTTATTTTTGTTTTTTCTTGCCTTGATATTCAATGGTTATCGTTCTACTATACTTTTTATTTATTGATTTCTCGGATGGCTTCAATTGATTAATATAATAAGAGAGGAAATTTATATAGCGATGCTTTCCTCTTCAACAGTTTTATTTTCCTTGCTAATCTAAAATATGAGAAAAACTCTGAGTAATTAGTGCAACACAAGACAAAGATAAAGCACCTATGTGTACCATATCACATTTAATTTAAACTCTATCACTTATATTGATGTCCTTTGTAATTTAATTTTTGACACCATGGTAATAAGACGAGAAAAGATGCTTGTGTGTAAGTTGCAGTAGAGCTTATATTAAGGTTTATTAGACTATGCTTGCCAATTTCAAGAAGGTGCGATTTACCGCTCCTAACATAGACACCTCTATTGGGCTAGAGATTTTCTTAATATTTTCAAATCATTATCAATCAAGTGGATAATGAATACACCACTATCGAACATAGAACCCATCTTCACTACAAAAAGCCGTTAGAATCAGCTATTGCAGAATAGCTCGCTTATGTTGCTCAATAACCTTTTTTTAATCTCAATTTAAATTGACTTAATTTTGAGATATTACAGGAGAGGGAAAGTTTAATTTCTGTCGAGTTCGTTCTCGTACTGGTTGAATACTCAAATATTTGAATCTTCTTCTAGCATTATGATGGGATATAAGCAATATTTTCTTTTGTGTTATAGATAGCGTTATAATTTACACGTAATGTAGACTAATTATGCGCATAATACTATACTTTGGTAAATGATATTATCAGTTATTTTAAAAAAAACTTCTAAAAGGACAATTATTAGAAAGGAAAACCACTATAAATAGATCCGTAAGGTATACTTTTCCTCGGACAATATCTCATTTATTGATTCTATCAACTTCAAAACAACAAACATCTGTCTCATTGGGGATGAATAGACTTTAAGAGTAAGGATTTTCAATCATTTCAAAATGGCTTATCTTTTCTCAAATAGAAGACAGTTCAGAATAAAACTGATATAAAGTACAATAGAAGAACTTAGGAAAGAATTCTATTGAAATCGGCACCATTACACTTTGATCCTACTTGAATCATTCCACCTAATGAAGGTGTAAAAATACGGTTAAAACAACCGATGGTGTGCTTGTATTTCTGGGCTTCAATCTACTTCTTAGACTGAAATTGGAATTATTAAGGGAATTATGCCTACTTGCAGCCGGTATCAATAATAAAATGACAATTTTGAACGGATAGAGAATGAGCTTATCTGAGATTGAGTTAAAACGTTAGGACAAAATATAATGCTATATATGCAATTTTCTTTGATATCCATGGTTGTCATAAAATCTGTTAGTGGAAATGCTTTGCCTTTGGCAGGATAATTTCACAAACATTAGTGCAACGTTTAAAATGTTTTATATTGATATAACTGAATAATTTATGGTCAGTAATAAGTGAGAAATGAATTCATAGCTGTAAACGAGATAAAATAACTAAAATTTATACTTAAGCTATCATTTTCCCTCCATTTTCTAGCTCTCTATCCTACAGTTCAATGCTGAAAATGGTGATAGTTTTGATAATGATAAAATATTGCTGTTTTGAGGTCAGATCTTTTATTATACAGTACGGTAATTAATGACATCCTTTTCTGTAAACCCTCAGTTTCCTCATTCTAGAGGCGTATAATTGCAAGGTAATATCAATCTAATTGATGTCCACAGATAAACATTTAATTTTGAGGAATGTCATTCAATTTTTCTGGCTTTGCATTCACTACGAGGGTAGAATGATTTTAAAGCAATTCCATAAATCTTGGAATTTTTATTCGCAGTCTACATTACCTTATGCAGTAGCAGAATACAGCTAGATTTAAATCGCAATCGTGGCTATCATTACCAAATAGCAATCTAGACTAATCTATCAATAAGAAGAGCTGATTAGCATTGCGATGCTATTGAACATGATTATTTGGCAGGATCAGAAAGATAAAAAAGTATTAGCAGTAATGTCAATATTTTTTTAGTTTTTATTGCATACTACATCTTATGGATAGCTATCGGTGCGAGTTTAAACCTATTACGCTAATATAAAAGATTTAAAGACCAGCCTTTGGACTATTACTAGACTAACTAAGATTTAATTATAAATATTATAAAAGATTTAATGACTAGCCTTTGGACTTTAACCGAAGACTGCCATACGTAATATAGGAGCAACTGCGCTTGCAATAATTCTTCTTCTAGCTTACTGTAAGATCTCTCTTACTTCACTTCACTTATATTTGATCAATTTGCTAGAGTTAGCAAAGCACAATCTTATCTCACAATAAGAATAGCCGACACAGATATAGGATTCAAATTTAAAAGGTTTATTAAACCGCTATGCAAATCACGTTCTGGCAGATTCGTCATAAATCACTTCTCCTTCCTCGTAAGAACAGTCGAAAGTGACTAAGATAAACCGGATAATCGGACTTGGCCAATTTTCAATCAATCACAGTTCTATACAAATCATATATCTAGCAGTCTCTACTCTTTATATAGTAATTTCTTACTTGAAAATTTGTCGAACCCAGAAACGACGTCCGGCTAAGATAAAGCGGATAATTATCCTAATACTTAGGACTGTAGAATCATCATACAAATTATTACTACTTCCTATACTACTTAGGACTTATAACTAAGGTATTACTCAGCTAGTTAACTTAATACTGAAGGAATCTTGAAATTTACGCGGTGCTACACGTACATTATATACAGTAAGTAATACAATTCCGATATTCAGATTTCAGTTGATCAATAAACATTCAATTCTAAAGAGGAAAAGGGCCTTTCATGACTTAGCTTCAATGTAACCGGAAGTTTTATGATTTACATAGAAGACAATCAATACTGTAGCTACTCCAACTAGACTAATTTGAAGTTTAAAATTCCAATAAATTGGATTGCTATTTGATATACGTATCAACATCTAATCCTTAGTTTGGTAGGAAATTCCCCTAATAGTCCATGATTTCAATCGAAAATTATCATTTGATATTGTAACTATTAATTACTGCAATACTCATACTGAAGTAACTTAAAGTTACAAGTTCCGCTGCAGTAGATTATTATTTGACTGAAATTATCTAATTCTAGGTATCGTGAGATTTTTAAAAGGGCTCATTGTTTCAATTTAAATTTTTAATCGATTTCTTCTATTTGTCTAATATGTGTCAAAATAAGAAGAATCTAACAAAATTTCTAATAGACACGTAGTATCAAATCTATTAAAAGACGAAAGTAAATTGATATTTGCGCTTTCATGAATAATTTCTCATAATTTATTATAAATACATTAAGAGTATGCTAGTACAGGATAAGCGTTATAATGCATTGCAGTAACAGTTACAGAAGGACAGATTTAATTCCTTCGATTCCCAATATGCATTACTGTAAAGCTAAATTCCCCGATACGTCTAGTATTAATAAAGAGAACGCTGATCTTGCGCCTCCCTATGTCGATCTAGTAATATTTATTGGAAACTAGTTATAATATCAAAATATAAGTAATATTAAGTTTATCATAGCATTAGCCTTAGCTTAAGGTATAACCAGCTCTTAAAAGCAAATATATAAAACTTTTAAAACCAAATGTAGAAATACAGTATAGAATATGATCACAGCATCATTTAACATATGAAGCAGTGCTACATCTAATCTTACAGCTCAGATACCTTTCAAATTGTTTTACTGATCTCTTACCAAAATTTATGTTGGTATAAAGAGACCTTATGCCCGATATTCTGCTTTCTTGATGTAATAGAGAAGATAAAAAGTAATTCTAATCTACTATTAAAATGGATTCTTAATCAACTTTAACAAGAACGTTATATCATTACCACTCAGCGTGAGGTTCCAGCTTTCTATTCTAGATATCATACCACAAGATCCTGATTAAATTTCTGTTTTAAATTAAGTATTTTAATCATATCAACTAGCTGGAAACTAGATCTTCTTACCATCAGTCAAAATAGCTCAACTATCAATGCAGATACAATATTGCCGTATAATGCAAAAGCAATGACGGATTTAATGTAAGTCGATTTGGTTTATTACTTCAGTATCGATCTTATCTAGAAATAAGCTAGGGTCAGTATTTATTTAATTTCCGATGACCTACTAGAATTAGCAATTTGGTAATACTGATTGACAAGACTGAAATTTCACTAATTAAAAACAAGAGGAATGGTGTAGAAGATTTTAAATTCCTATGTAGATTGATAATATCCTGAAAAATTAAACCCAAATCCTATAATTGATCTGTAAGAAGCAATTTAGTATTTATCAAAATTCACTTATATTGTTTAATTTTTAATGATAACTATTAAAGATGTCTAAGTGCGAGATAATGTAAATGAGGGGAGGGGGCTATTCGAATTAGATCAGATGTAATATGTAGACGTAAAAATGATTTATATTGAATCAGTACAATCAGGCGGGCAGGTGCTGTTTCCGTTTACGTAATAGCACTTTAATCAAGACGTCATAATTACTAAAGGTATTTGAATATAAGGAGTGTCGGTATAACTACTTATTTTGTTTCATAATGGAAAATTTCTCCGTCGTACTACCATTCTTACGTATTTATATGTGCATGCACTAAGTATCGACGTTGATTACTGTATTATCAAAATGTGAGCTTGATCAAATTTAACGGCAATATTGCCTGAAAATGAAAAATTAGATGAACTAGTAGACAAATTACTAATAACGTGATTTTACTAAACATCTAGATTTCTATTTCTTGATAGTTAAAGTAATCTAATAATCCCATAAATAATATAATTAATGCTTCTAATTCGTTATTTAGTACATGCTGAACTTACCTGATAAAAACAATTAGCAATCGCTATATCTATCATAAGAAATTAGTAATACCTAGCTCTAGACCATCGGTCCAGTATCGCGCTATCTTATGTCAAATAAAAGTAATTATCAAAACAGTTGATCTCCAAATATAGGCTACCATTCTGATATTGTACTGAAATTATATTAATGCGATCATCTAAGAAACTGATAACTTTTGAGTCTAGATATTTAGTTTAGTTTGTATCATGCTAACCTTAATCGAAACTAAATATCGCAACTACTCTTAACACTTAGTTTGGCTTTTCTCTTTGTTGACTAAACTTACATTATTTGTGATAAATAACTAATAAGGAGCTTGTAAATAATGAGCTTAGTATCGTACTCTGTTCGAATTAAATTAGCGAATATATTACTGAAATTAAAGAATGAACTAATGATATATAATCTTCAATCCTCAATGTTCAGCCTTGTTCTATTACAGCTCGCTTATACTATCGTGATTAGATGATTAGCTTATAGTCTTTAAACTTCGGTATCACGTCTAGATATAACATAATATACCTGGTATACTAATCTATTAATTATTAAATCATTACATCTAGTAAACCTCTCATAATTATGATCAAAGTCATTTAAATTAAATAGAATCTTTGAACGCAAAATTTACAGCATCAATCACTAAATGTGAATATCGCGGTATAACAACCAAGTCAGCAATTCTTTATAATCTATCTCGTACCCTACAACATACGTCATTAAATGATAGATTTATCAACTGTCACTCAAGGACGAATAGCTTTTCAGTTAATTTCTTTCATCGTAGAATGATTTACCTGCAGAATATCATTTATTTAGTGTTAATTAGACAGTTGGTCATCTTAAATAAAGTAAGCTCATAAACTGCTATCAGGAGAATCATTATTACTTATCAACTTATTATTTCACAGTAGAATATTTGGACCAAAATAGTATCATTTTAAACAGTATTACTTCAAATTAATGTTACTGAATAACTTTATATGGTCCTTAACATTTATAAAGTATAATTTAAATTATAATTAGTATATGCTATCGCACTTTTATTAGAGATTTACATGATTAATTTTTGGTAGACGACTTGAAATAATGTATGTCCTTTTCCTTTATTCTATCTACTAGATCCTTATTTTGTGGAGTCGATTCGGCAGTTTAACAATTAGTATCATCTCCGTCGATATTATTCGAATTTATCTAGCTGGCCTTAATATGATCTTTAATCCTTTTATGTACGCTTTCATGCGACGCCACTATAGAAAAAAGTATCGTTGCGTTCTTAGTCGATTCTTTACATTTTTTGATTATCGTCCCAGAATGCTGTTTCACACGACATCAGTTGGTAAGTCAATATTGGAAATGCATAGACATTATCATCGCTAATATTATGATTTGAAAGTTTTTAAGTACGATACTAACTCAGGAATAAATGACAAAAATTATTAATTTATATTGAACGTCAAGTGTGATAGCTTAATTTTTCGTAGATGACGCAGTCCAATTGTATTACACATCACTAATGAGAAAATATTGATTCTTTGAGTAATGTAGAATTTGAATGAGATATTGAATATAAACTAGATCGTATACTATTATATGTTCAAATCAGCTTATTTGTAGTATAATCATTAACATGAAGATTATCTTAAAGAATGAATATGATTATGATCATCTATAAATGTACCTTTTTCCATCTTAATTAATAAATGAATACATAAAAAATAAAAATGAATGAATAGAAATATGTATAAAAAATATCCAAATATATTGTATCAATATTACTAGCATCGATTGACTTGAATAATTTCAATTTGGAAAATTTTAACAACCACAGACGTTAAATTCTGAATAATATGTTTAGACTTTTTCATCAATTTTTGATTTATCTTTTTACTTTAGCTAATGAATGGAGAGATTATAAAACAGAAGTTGGCAAATTAAAAACAGCTGTAGATCATACAAGTTACCAAAATAGCTTGTTAAAATCTGCCTTGATATATCCAGGTCAGCAGATTACGTAGTTAACGAATAGAAATTATTATCTTGAAGTACTTTATGAATTTCGTAATTCAGTTGAGGTTTATATTCTATTAAATTTCTTATTGTCGTAATTTTAGTGGGGCAAGTTTGCTCTGTGGCATTCCTAGCTCAAATAGAAAGACCTCCTACAGCAGCTGTAGCAACTGCTAGAATACATTTCGATCATGATTTCTTCTGGTCAAGAGGTAATGTGTAAATATCTACTGTACATCTACCAGGTCGACCAATAAAAGTTTTGACGGGTACTAATGCGGTCGTGCATGCACTTAATTGCTCAAAGTAATTGATCCTGTCAAATTTGCAGGCATTTCGACAGCTTTCATGAAATGTTATTAGTATATTACCTTCATTAAATCTGTGCTATCTATCATCTTTTAGTTAATATTTGCAATTATTAATGTAGAAAATAATCATCAAGAGCCGAAAACGTCTAAAAATTTCCATATATCCGATATTTGCGACTTTGATACCAATTCTATATCCAATTCTATTCAAACATCGAATTCAAGAGTCGGTAGTCCACAACTGCGATGGCCATTGCCACCAATAAATGGCCGAAGTAGTAAGAGTAAGTGTGATCGGTGTACAAGTCCTATATTTTACCCAGTTTTGAAATGAAGTTATTTCTACGTAACGAAATAGTGTATAAGACGGATAATCTCTACAATTTCAGATATTTAGTGCATTTTAAACTTGTTGTTCAATAATAAGAATCGCGAGTTACTTTATACTGTTAGCGCCCCCCCCCCCCCCAAAAAAAATCTTCTATCTATCGAATAAGTATCTTTAGAAATGATCGTTTCACAACAGAAGACTTTTGCATATTGATCAGTTTGCTGGTGTCGTAATAATAGAAGATTGATTCAGATTCATAATTGAATATTAACGTGGTCTATCCTAATTCTCTGTTACAGTCAAAAATCTAGGTATCAAAGATAATGATTCTGTAACGTCGGGGATAGATGATTTCAATTTCAATCGGGAGGAAAGCGCTATTGCATCCGATGTCGATATCATACATACCGCTGTAGCTATCAGCAACAAAGCTGCAGGTAATTTTATAAATCATGATGCATACGGATACATGACTTATACAAAGAGCTTTAGGTTATTTAAATTAAATAGTTGTGTATCTTACAGCAAGAGGAGTAATGGACATAATCTATTAGTAACGTCATTTTAATACTATATGTGATAACTTTTTTAATAGCGCATGAGAATGAAATTATTCTAATTACTATATTCCGAATATGAGCTCAAATTCAATATTACTATCGTGATAATACAGGAGGAGAATCTCCGCAGAATTTCGTTAAGCCACTTTTATCCAGCGCACGTAAAATAGCTGCTTGTAAAACTCGATCGCTATCACATAGTCGATTGGTGCCTTTACATCTTCGGCCAAGAATTGCCAATGAATACGAATTTAAAGAGACAAGATCCCAGTCAGCGACATTAAGTAGAAACTCAACAAAGACGAGCTTTGATAGCCCTGATAATTAATTTATTTTATATTATCACTGTAATACGTTCAAAGTTAATGACGTAAATAGCCTGAAATGCTGGCTTGCAATCTTTTTTAGTGAGTTTTGCAAGCTTATTTTAAAAGATGAATTGAGTATATGCTCGTATACGGTTCTATTACGCTCATAATAAGCCATCGTAGGATTTAGATGATCATAATAAGAAATCAGATAGTTCTTCAAGAACTCTTCTAAAAATTATTTTGTAACTTCTTTGTATGATCGTGATAACTATTTTAATTAATGCCTTCATGGTCAGTCATAAATATCTTGATAATTAAATTTACAGCTCTTTTCTGTGATTTGAAAGGTGTATGTCGTTTTTTAAAGAACACGAGATGATAGTTTTTACTTGTTTTTATTGTATAGCAGTCGATCTTGACTACTGATATTAAGTCTAATCTCCTATCTGAAATAAAAGCGATTATAATATTTATAAGAGGATATTGGTTAAATTGTTAGTAGTATCATTATTTTTATAACTTTATTGCTTCATCGCTCATAAGTGAGCTAAGTAGCGATTTAACTTTGCACCGCCGTTGATCTACAACGTGCAGCACCTGGTATTTCTACCCCATTTCGTGCGAATACTCCAATAAATCAGTTCATGTGAAAGGTTAGGTAAATTTAGTGAAATTAAATCTGCATGATTATGGGCTAATTAAACTCAATTTCCCCTTTTATTTGCTAAAACTCAATTTCTATGACCTTGCTATCGCCTCGACGTAACTGTAAGCTATCCTTAATTAATATAAGATTAAGCGAATTATCCGTCTATCTTTAATGCAATCCGATGTCGTGGAGCGATCTTGTTAGGCGCACCGGTACCATGGCATGTCCTTCCTAAACTATTTTTTTCCATCTAATATTTATGAAACACAGATTGATTTTAAGGGCCGACTACCGGGTATAGTACGACAACGTTCAGTGTAGGTAAATATGGTATAATAATCTTATAAACTACCGCATTCTTCAGAAACTGTTAGTTCCACTCTAGGCCAGATTCCCTATCTCGTTCTTCTTTTGCTTTTCCTCAATAGCTTTCTAGATAGACATGTAAAACTGTGCAATCTACCCAAGTACTTGAATCTCGATTTTTTTTCGTTCACTTTGTTGAAAGTGTTCAGCCATACAAGGAGGCAATAAGTTAAAAGCCAAATTAGATTTAGATAAATTCCCTCATCCTTTATAAACTAATTCCTGTCTAATGGCAGTCAAAACTACTTCCGATACGTTTACTTGCATAAAATTCGTTTTTGAATAAGATTGCAAGACTTATCCCTAGCTGGATGCTGATCGAGAGCCTGCCATTGCTTTTATGTATTCAATATTCGATGCGAGCAGGCCTGCATTGGATGGCACCCTTCTTCTAGCATGGACGACATGGATGGACGGAGCTGTGTGTACGATTGGCCAATGTGCAGTGACCGTGTCAGGTCAGCTAGGTGTAGACTGACTCGTACCAGTCACCAGCACTTTGTCTCTCTGCCAAAGAAAATGGACGACAAGGAATAAATTTATGTCCGAGAAAGCTGCAAGGATTTGGCAACTAAAATAGCGCTATAACTCTTTTCTGGCTAGTTCAGCTTATACGATATTCAAACTTGACTATTCGACTGTAGATAGAGCTAGTAAAGTCTTGTATGGTGGTACAGACTAGACGCATCAAAAGGATTGATTTCATCTTGTGTCGCTGGAAAATTGCATTTTTCATTGATTTCAAAGACGAGCGGACATCGTGCTAAAGTCTGCTGGATTGACCTAGTACAGGATAGGGGAAAAAGGGAAAAATTCAACTCTGAACCATTTCAACATCCCATTTTCACTTTATTTAAAGACAAATTAGACTGTAGATAGAGCTGGTAAAGTCTTGTATGGTGATACAGACTAGACGCATCAAAAGGATTGATTTCATCTTGTGTCACTGGAAAATTGCATTTTTCATTGATTTCAAAGACGAGCGGACATCGTGCTAAAGTCTGCTGGATTAACCTAGTACAGGATAGAGGAAAAATTCAACTCTGAATCATTTCAACATCCCATTTTCGCTTTATTTAAAGACAAATTAGACTGTAGATAGAGCTAGTAAAGTCTTGTATGGTCGTACAGACTAGACGCATCAAAAGGATTGATTTCATCTTGTGTCACTGAAAAATTGCATTTTTTATTGGTTTCAAAGACGAGTGGACATCGTGCTAAAGTCTGCTGGATTAACCTAGTACAGGATAGAGGAAAAAGGGAAAAATTCATATCTGAATCATTTCAACATCCCATTTTCACTTTATTTAAAAACAAACTAGACTGTAGATAGAGCTAGTAAAGTATCGTATGGTGGTACAGACTATACGGATTGATTTCATCTTGTGTCACTGGAATATTGCATTTTTCATTGATTTCAAAGACGAGCGAAACATCGTGCTAAAGTCTGCTGGATTGACCTAGTACAGGATAGAGGAAAAAGGGAAAAATTCAACTCTAAACCATTTCAACATCCCATTTTCACTTTATTTAAAGACAAATTAGAGACAATCTTGTTCCATTGCATTGATTTTATACTGGAGAAGAAAGGTTATCCTCCAAGATGGCAGTTGAAAGATCGAATTGGTTGTCAACGCTGGCCAAAATCCCACGCAGTATCACCGTTGAGCCAGTATTATTCTTGTTCATGTTCTGCCAATTTTCAGAATATGCTCTAGTCATGTTTTTAATACGACGTAAAGTTTGCTTAAATTATTTACCCTTAAGTATTTGCTCCAATTCCTCTATTCGATTGGATAATACCACTGAAAATAGTATTGAAAGTCAGACTTCAACGTATATTTTCTACTTGAATTTATCATTTATTATTCCATCAGTTTGTGCGTCTATCATTCTAGGCAATTTATCTGATAAACTTGGCCGTAAAGTGGTCATGATATTGCCATGTATTGGTGCTGGTATTAAAAATGTCATCTTTCTCATTAATGCTTATCTAATTGACAAGCCAGTGCCGTACATGTACATTGGATCAGCTATTTCAGGATTCTTTGGCAATTATCCAACGTTATTAATGGCTGTTTTTTCTTACATCTCTGATATTAGTCATGGTGACACGCGTAGTTCACGAATTGGTATTTTAGAATCCATGACATTTATAGGTGGATCAATGGCTAATTTTATTTCTGGTCGATGGCTAGATACGGCTGGGTTTTTACCTCCATTTTGGGCCAATGTAATCATTTATTTTTGCTTAATTTTATACATCATATTTGTCATAACCGAATCCTATCGTCCAACAGATCCTAACGACAATCAGCAAGTTGATACTCCAGATCAGAATCGCTGTTCCACATTTTTTTCAATGCGTAATTTTCAAGCCAGCTATAAAGTGATTATCAAACCTCGTGTTGGCCACTTACGGATTCATTTAATCTTGTTGGTCGCCATATTTTTCCTCAATGTCATCATTTTCAATGCTTTTAATAACATCATTTACGTTTACCTAAAACACCCACCGCTCTCGTTGACACCAACGAGTATTGGTGACATTGTAGCACTAAAACTATGTTTGAACGGAATAGCAGCAATTATAGTTATGCCAATTCTATCCAAAATTTTACATTTTAATGATACAAGCTTAATTATGATTGGTGTACTATCATCAACTGCTTCATGGTTGTACATTGGATTTATACGATCACCGTCAATTGTTTTCATCGGTAACTGCATTCACCAATAATGATGTGTAGTTTATAATCATAGACTGGAATCGTTTCCATTATTATTAGTATACAGTATCTAGCATAATTGATGTTAAATTAAAGAATTCAAATATATCTAGAGTGAAATAGATACATAACTTAATAATCAATGCATACTGGACACCAAATGCATTAGTCTATTAGCAGAGTTAACGTAAATGGATGTCGCTTATAGGCATTCTTATTCAATTATAATATATACAGCATATACCAGTATATATATATACTGTACTCATATTGCCAATCTTAAATTAAAAATATTTGCAACTTTTTTGGTGCTTGCTATTTTGATATTGATTTATCCTGTATAACTTTACTAGGCTCCATCATTGATGGATTAACTGGAATGGCGATACCTAGTTGCCGTGCTATGTTATCAAAGATTGTTAACCAGGACGAATTAGGTAAGCGCTGAGATACTCTTGTTTAGATATAATTGGCTTGCTATCGTGATGATGCGCACGAATCTTCTAAGTTTGATATAGTAATCACAAAATGTACTAGCTGCACAAAAATAAGAATAGCACAGTGACATTACAACATTTTACTTTAGTACATTGTCAAACCGCTGTAACTGGTAGAAAGGAAATATAGCTATTTGAATTCCTAATAGACAGCTATAGTTTAACAGAAGCGGTAGTTGCTACTAACTCTTGAGCTTGTATCTTGAATGGTTTTGTTCTCATGTGAATGATTTCTCTACTTTAGTGACAGAATCTGAAATTAGTTTTGTCGGCAAAGATCTGATTGATTGAAATTTTTCTGTTTAAGAGTGACTTAGCTATGCTTGAGTGATCAAACGCTTTTGCCAAACGGCGATATTGAAGATTTTCTTCTAATGTACTGATTTCGTATTATCTTATCCCAGGTAAAATGTTTGGCTTTATATCAGCTACAGAAGTTTTAACATCGCTCCTTGCTTCTGCTATTGCTAACGGTATATATTCAGCAACAGTTCGCACTGCAATCACAACTGTTTTCATAACTATGGCTTCCCTTACAATCATACCATTAGCATTAACATCAATAATACACGTTGATCGTCGTCGACAACGTTCTACTTCGTTTTACGTACATATTAATGACGATCATATAGCTGCTAATGGTGTAAATTCTTGAAGTGGCGAATTTTACTAATCAACAGAGAGTAGTACATTTGATATAGATTTTATTTGTAAATCCGCTACCATTTAATGCTTGTATCTGATTTATACACATAATTTCCATCCATGAATTGTTTAAAGCTCTCACTAACAATGAGTTCATTATGATTATTGATTTCCATTTTCATGCATAGATAATTGATTATGATTTATCAGAAGTGAAAGATGAGGAAAGTTTTTAAAAGTCCTGAGTTATTGCTTTAAGATATCATAAACAGTTTGAAATCTGTTTACTGTTAACAGATACCATAAAGTAACCCCAAAAACTGTTATTTAAAAATTTTATAAGATTTCCATCAATGTTATCCGCTTGTTCCTCTGTGTGAATAAAAATGTAACAAGTTACTTGTATGATTGTTGGATAGTAATTCTTATGCTAACTATTGTATAGTACTTACCTTCTTTATACATTTACATCGTCAAGTAACTATTCTTTATTGCCTAAACAAATGTCTAAAGGGCTATAACTTAATGCTATTCTCATAGTGACCATGCTAGCAACGTAGAATTTATTTAATATGCTGATATAAGCGAATGTATGCAAAAGAGATACGATTGAATTGGTAGTATTGCATTCTGATGATATATCACTTAAAATCGGTAACATAGTCATCAGACTAGAATTTTAACATGAAATAACACAATATAAATATTATGAGCTCTTAATCACTATGTAATTTGATAATAAAATATTTTCGTTTAATCTTTAGCTATCCATTAGTTTGTCATGCAAGAATTAATGTTCAAATGAACAGTGCATATTTGAAACACTGTACGCTGTATCGATCATTTGACACGACTATCGAAGTAGGTATTAATAAAGTCCATCCACTAACGCAAGAACTTAGATAGCAACAGCATTTTAATCAGCATTTAATATACACAGATGGTTATACCAATTTTTTTATGACGGTGTGGTAAACAGTTTTTGACCTAAAAGCTGAAGACGACAATTTCTCTGAGAAAAGATCATAAAGTGGATTTAGGGAAGGCAAAGCTCATTTGATCAATTTTAATTTTTAAATCAAGATGTGAATTTTTAGCGGAAGAGGTATTTTCTGTTTGTCTAGCTGGTATAGAGCAGTACTAATCGCTTTACACATATATAACATATATAAATCCACGTACAAATTTTTCATAATTCAATACAGCCATATCTGCAACTATAAAAGAAATTACTTAGTTACAGTGAAACTCAATCAGCCATAGCATCTAAGAAATACTATCGTCTGAGCTTAATAACTGCTTATATTTGGTTTAGTTTTATCATGCAAGCGAACCAAAGTTTACTAAAAATCAGCTGTACATTAAATCTATTATCTTTCTAAATAATTAAAGTTTAAGAAATTGGCAATGCAAATAGTAACTGAGAATAAACTGACACCATACAAATTAAAAATTTTTTGATAGAAATAGTATCAAATAAAACTATAACATGTAATTCATGAACATTTTATGCGTTTATCTATGCCAACAATTTTTCCATCCAATAAGAATTATGAGATGGCTAAAGATACTCGAGAGGACGTTTATAAATTCTAGTCACTGTAACGATAGATATTCCTATTTTAGTCAATTACATATAGACATATATAATTAATACCACGCTCTATTTATAGATGGTCTGGAGCATTTAACAGTATTGATTATTTTAAACAATATCTAATGATGATTACACAACAGTACAGTAGTTTACTTAGAGTCATTTAAATCGGAAATATCGCATTAATAAGTGTTGTGTATTCAGTGCTATGTTAGAGAGTTACTAAAATATTGAGATGTAGGCAAAATTTGCACCCTAATTTTGTTTTCATTCGTCAGGTTTGATGCTTTTATAACCAGAATAACCAGAATACACATAATGGTGAATCATAATGTCAGTAGTATTGCTCTATTTCATGGATTGCCAATTAGTTTTAGAATTATATGCAGCGGATAATCAAATGTGATTTAGATTACGATTACACAACCCATAAAGGAAACCATTTTGTCCTATCGTATATTAATTTCTTAACAACCAAACTAGCAGCAATCTTGAAGTTGCGACAATTACACGTATTAGAATAAAGTTCTTAAATGTGAATTTATAACTGCCATTGGTCGAAATGATAGATATTCGTATATTTTTTGCGTATAATATATTCACTGTCCAATAATAGTTGTGATATCCCTTCCATTTACTAGAACATTCGTGTCTTTACCAAAGATTCAATAGTAGTAATTCATTTATAATTATAATAATTAGCTCGAGAGTGTACAAACAGAAGCGAATTGCAAAAAATTTCGGCATATCTTTACCGTCGAGAACTCTTTCTATTTAACCATGATGCCCTTGAAAATATCTCTCCTTTTTCTGGCCAACCACAAAATCCACAAATATGCATACATATATAAACACTATTCATTTTGTGAAGTCCTCATGGAAAGATGAGGTTCTTGTATTGAAGAGAAAATAGTCACTTAAATTGCTTCAATAAACTGCCTATAGATTCTAGATATCTAAACTAATTTTTTAAACTATACTGCTATGATTTCGATCTCTTTCCTTATTACTTGTGACAAATAATTCTTTAGTAAGATATAACGTCTTAGCAGTAGATGTTTCTTGTGATGAATCGTTACTGACTAGAACTTCAATGCATTCGTCAGAATTTGCAGCACGAGCATAATCATTAGCGGTATAACCATGACTGTCTTGCAATGTAGTATCGATATTATTCTAGGATAGCAAAAAACAATCATTTTACTCTTGAGTAGTGTGATGTTATAAATTGTGCGCCAAGAGAAATTTAGGATTAAGTTGGCTAACTAATATCAAGGTAATTTCAATTTACTATATGCTAATGTTGAATTTCTTACCCATATCAGTAGTTGAGCCATCACCGGATTGGCGACAGCGCAGCTGAAGTGAAGAGCAGTCCTACTATCATTAAGCTTATATTTCTTATTAATATCGTCCGGTGTACAATAAGCCAGGACGCGAAGAAAGTGTTGTAAATCATTTTTAAGAACTGCCTTAATCAGCTGTGTCGAGAGACTAGTTTTGCTGTCCGGCAGTGGTGCCAAGAATAATTTCTGTTCATATTTTGCGCGGATAAATTTTTCCTTATCTTCTCTATTTAATGATTAAGTAAAATCTACGTTAGTATATAGATGCAAAATATCCTACAATACGCATAAAAGTATAAATATCCACTATATTTGCGCATTCTACCTAGAAGATTTTGAATCTATTTTGGTATGATTGTGAAAATTTGCTTCCCAGACTTTATTGGCCGTATGATTGCCAATGGCACTCATTACGGATAGATTAATAGCCCTGAAAAATATTGGAGTATTTAAAAAAATATTTCCAATTTAGATCATTTCTTTAGACTTATAAGACATCACTAAGCAACAATTTTATTGACTTACGGCCAAGAATCTAAAGTCAACGATCTAACTCTTGAAATATGAGCTCCTAAATTACGATGTAGACCTGAACATTCGATACACATTAAGGTTCCTAAATTTAAAGAAGCCCAATCTGGATCTGGAATCAAAGTGATAACGAAAAAAAGTCAAAATGATGTAACAGTTGTAGAAAATTAACTGTTATGGAAAGAAGCATCTATTACTTTCAGATCTACAATCGACACATTTGAAATTTCCATTAACTTTTCTCAATGTTCGAACTATCGCGATTTCGCTATTTACATCATCCAACTAAAAGTAAAATTTTTGAACATGTTATTCGCTATTGAATCCTTGAATGTATATATTTATCGAGATTAGTCGCACAGTAATCATACATATTTAACACTTATAATTTTCGTTATCGAAATCAATAGTTATACCGTGTTCTTGCGACTGGGAGCACTCTGTAAGGATTGCATAATTTGTTCCTGAATACCAGTAATCCATTCGTCTCTCTCCTTTGAAAAATATCCTTAAAGTTAGACTATAACACAAAAACTAAAAATTTCATTAAATAGCAACGTAAATCTAGCGAATAAGACGATGCCATACTAAATAAGATAGATAAATGCACCAGGGAATGGTCTATAGCAATAGGGCATAAAATTCATTGAAAGTTACGAATACCGTTAAGTTTTTCACTTCAAACTGCCATGATTGTTCATTAGAAGATACAATAGTAAAGGTATAGCCGTCATCGTCTGCAAAATTAACGCATCAAATACACTTACTCAGTAAGCAAAGCTAGAACTGTAAGGCAACGTTATAGTCCAATAAATTTAAACGCTAGAGCCTACCAAATCAGCTAAAGATGTTGCACGGTAATATCGGAAAACAACAAAGTGTTGTATACTAGCTAAGCTTAACATCTAAGTTTACAGTAGGAACTAAATAATATAAGCAATGCATGACTCTCCGTCAATTAAAATCTTAAATACCGTCAAAGGCTGCGAAACTATCAGCGTTCTTGATATTTGATTTGGATTTCTTTTTCCTAGTCATGACCGGCGTAGTAGATCCACTACTATAAACTAACGAATCTTCGCCGCCTAATAATTTACTGTTCGACATTATTAAAGCTCCAATTGCGGATTCACTGCTTGATTTTGATTCAATTTTTGTGTTACCAGAACCACTAGGCTCTACAGGCGGAGTAACAACATTAGTTATCAGTAAAACAAATCTAGAAAAAGTTGCTAATGCTTTAGTATCCTAGCGTAAGTGACTAAGTAACACATTAACTGACAAGCAATGACGATAGGCTCGTAGATATATAATCTATCAGATATAATCTTATTACGTCTACCTGCATGGTTGTGATTCTTGCTAATACTCGATCTACTTTGTGATTTGACTTTTACACATACATTTTGCAAGTAGATTGCTTTACCGTGGGTGTTATTTTGATAATCCTGATAGAATATTGGCAAATTAAAAATTAGTATGACTAATTTTAACCACAATGTTACTAATTTCTATGATCTTGCAAGTAAAAACACTATTGCTAATTACCTGGAAGCTGGGAAAATAAGTCAGTTGGCCTTGACCGAGTACGGCATATTTCTTTTTCTTTTTATCTAAGCTTCCACTACGTTTATACAAGTAGCCCTAGTAAATACAAGAATACTTTATATGAACACAAGCTGGAGCAGTTGATATTATTAATCTATTCCTAAAGTCCCATAAACCCAATTATAAATTTGATTCCAATTTGCGGTTAAGTAAATATATATATGCACTATATGCAATTAGTTGCAGTATATTTCTAACGAATGACGATATTTTCGGGTACTACAAAATTTCAGAAAAAATAGTTATCCAATACTTACTTCTTTTTCAGGGATAGTCCTACCACTACCAAATTCTCCTAATGGCTCTTTCCCACGCTAGAATTTAAACCAAAAATTCGAGTATTACAATTTATTGACTGTCGTAATCGGTTACTATAATTATTTAGCAAAAGTAGCAAACTATTTTGGATTTTATCCTCTAATGTGCACTAGTATGTATATTTAGTGTTATATAACCAAATGTATTGTATTTCACAAACGCAGTATCATCTTACCTTACTCCAACGCTTTTGCTTACTTTGTGACATGGATGGTG
>NW_002060944.1:8394158-8639045 GCF_000150275.1 Trichoplax adhaerens | reverse complement strand
TTTGTCAAAGATTTTTAAAGGAAATATGCAAATATGTTTCAGCTATGATTGCAATGTTTTTATATCTAATTATTAATTAATTAGGGGTAAAAAATTAGATTACTCAATTGTCTATCAATATTAATTCTACATGATCTTGAATATGATTGTAGATAGTAAAAGCTACGTGAGATGCTTTGATAACTAATACTAAAATATAGGTACGAAGATACGAAGTTCTACTACCGTAGTTAAACTTCATCGACAGTGACAGAAACATTTTAATATTTAGGAGTTTTAGGAAGTTGATAATATTATCTACTGATATAACCTACATACGTAAGTATAAGGTATTAAGGTTTGATATCAATAACTAAATAAAATCATTCTATGATTAGAAATTGTAGGGATTCGATGCAGTAATTTTACGTCTTAGAAAAGCTTTGACTAGCTTTCGTTACTTCAACATAATTAAAATCCTACCGTCAATTAATAATTTTTCAACTTGCTGTGTTGATGTAGCTTTGACTTCATAATGAGAGCATTGACTTATTTCGTCAATTATTTTTTTAATAGAAATTTCATCAATTATTCGCGTTGAGTGTGGTGATGATGACGATGAGGTTTCCAGTGAATCTAAAAATAATGTATAGAAAGGACTAATGTAAAAGGTTTACTCATCAGATTTCTTAGGCAATCGTTCTAAAATTTACTGAATTATTGACGTAGAGTATTCAATATTATATTACCATGGTTATATCAACAATTTTAAATATAAGATGAATTGGAGAGATTAATTTATTTCGACAAAATCAAAATCAAATTATCTAGGTCTTCGATAGTCTATGTCTGTTTCTGATAACAAAGCGGAATCAAAATCAAAATTCTTGGTATTTATTCTAAAAAACTTATATAACCTTACACTTTCGATTGAAATGCTAAGGGTTTTAAGGGTTATTAGTATTGACACTGCTTATGAGATAATGTTATTAACCTCTTACGATTCTAAATCGTCAGAAAAATATCGATTACATTTAACCGCTACTTGCTTACTGTACCAGTAGATTACCTTAAATTTACAATCTTAAAAGATCCTTAGGAATATAATTACACTTAAGTAAAACTGTCCTTTCTCTGGCAATAGACTAAGTTGGTGCTTTCAATCTTGAATTATCCGAAAAATGACTACGTTCAGCGTTGACTTACTAGTATTTGCAATCTACTAACTAGTATTATTTGGAGGCTTTTTTGAATTTTAAGCTATGTAATTAAATTCTCCGGTTATACATTTCTTACAGTTTTTATTTAAGCTAGGGATACAAAACAATTCAACACGTTAAACTGCAGTATGCTATATTTTGTAAATTGGCAATGCTAATCATTTATAACTCTATCTATGCTACGATAAACTGGTAGCCGATACAAGGAATGAGGATATCTTACTTTTTTATTTTAGTTGCCATAATTTAGAAAGATCAACAACATTAAATAAATGATCGATTTTATATATCTTACCAATAATTCCAATTAGCACTACAGGTATGCTAGGATGGTTTTGTTCATTAGCTGTATTGCTTTGATTCAAATATGTGTGAATTTGATTGATATATTCGATTAATTTAGTTAATCCATGGCGATCACGGGTATTATAAACGTAAATTAATGTATCCATCCAACGTGAAAGCTGTAAAGTAAAAATAAGAATTAAAATTAGTTTATCTTACCAACACAATAATAGCATGACTTTGCGATACTTTTGCCCTTTGTAATAAGAAAAAAGAGTATTGATGGGGAAAAAATACAAACGGACAAAGAACTTCATCATTGTAAAATGAAATAGAAAGAATAGACTGTACGACGATCAATAACAAATAAATTGATGATAATGAAGGCGAGGAAGCAATCGGATAAGGTATGGAATAAGATAATACTTAGAATTAGATACAAGTTTAACGATAACTGTTTGCCATAGAACATAGAATATTTTTAGCTATAAATGAATAATGTCTTTTATAGTATGGCGATAATTAATGATAAATTACCCGATTATACTTCAAGATAAATAAATGCGAATGTTTTATTATCAGTTTTGTACACAATTATTTCATCTAAATGTCTTTCATTTAGCTACTACGATTCTTTGAATAATATACCCTACGTAAATATTTCTATAATATGTCAATGAGAATCGGATGTGATTGTTCAAAAGCGATACTAACATTGGGCAACTTTTATAATTAAAACCAAGGGACTACTCTACCACATAAAAATTGTTACCTACAAAGGTTGTAGTACTTTTTTCTACTAACGATTACAATTATTGTGATTGATGAAGTATATTGTTAATTTATTTTGAATATTTGAGATGCAATCAATAGCTCTATCTAGTCATTCTCACCCATATCAAAAGACGGATATAAACGGATCTTAATTGATGATAATTTGAAAATTCTCTTTATAGACCTTTAATCTTAATTACGGTATTAAATACTGATATTTTGGGCAACTTTCTCGAATAAATTAATAGTTTATAAGTCAATAGCACCGAAAGTAAACTATATGTTTTATATTGAATTCAATTGATTTTACTGATATTTTAGTAAGGAATCTTATGTATCAGGGTACAAAATTAGTCAATAAATGGGCTACTGTAGTAAGTTTAGGATAGGGTAATTTCATCTACAAACGGATATTTAATAGTGGATATACTTCCATTTTGTTGTAAATAATTCGTTGAAAGAGTTATTTTGTTCTATTTATATTTACTATAGATATACATTTAATCAATAATTCATAAATGCTTTATCATAATTAATTGATAGCAACTTAAAGTTCACACATTGCTATACTACAGTGTAAGCCAATATTTTTTGCAATGACTGGACGGCTTCTTTCGATCATAATCTACTCAGCAGGGCCAGCTATTATATGCAAATAAAACTATCCTTTACTAAGTTGCATATAATATCATAACGAAGCTTATCATAATTAATAAATACGCCTCGTACAACGGAGGAAATATGCTCAACTCAATGATAATTGATTGCTAGCACGTAATATTAACATTATTTCAGGATTAAATTAATCTTTATTGATAGAGTATCCCTTCACAGCTGATTTATAGGAAGTTCTAAAGTCATCGCACTCGGTTAGAACTAGATCGAATCTTCTCGATAGTGCATCGTATCGTTTTTAATATGTTAAGGCTATAAATACTCATGAAATCAGATCATAGTCGCATGTTTAGGCTAGTTATGAAGCTATGTAAACAGACTAGTTTCATCTTTTAGAGAGCATTAAACCTTATAGGAGAAATATTAACAATCACGTTGCTATTAAAAGATGTTGCTATTTGTTAAGATCTATCAACTTACTTCTTCATTTGGATTGCTATCTTCAATACGTATTAATAACATATGCGCTTTTCCCTCTGTCGTTAATAATTTCTTATAGTGTTTCCTATCGCCTATAAATGAGGATAAGTGGAGCATTGACTCTTTAAATTGTATTATTAATTCGTCAATAGTATACCGAAGTAAATCAGTGGATTGATATCGGTGGAATATTAATTAAAGCCGAAAGCTAGCGCTAAATAATATGAGATACAAATATATTAAATTCCTTTCGTAGAGACAGGAAAATATATCACTCACTTAAATAAATCAACATCATAATCTATCCAATACTAAATTACTCAACATTGATTTGCAGTAGATGAAATTTTCTTCTATAATATCTATTAAAAGAATAACTAGGAGAATGGCTGTTCTTTATACCCTTGATACTATCAGTATCCTCTTAAAAATTGGACTGTTTCAGAGTTAAAACAGTGGGTTTTTTTTAGAGGCAATACCTTAATTAATTAACAGTTTAGTTATTAACATCGGCTAGATCACTATCGTACTCGCTTATAGGAAATGCACCTTTGAAGCCATCTATAATTATACAATTACTATAGCTGAAAATACATATACTTATTACACTATACCGTGAATATAGTTTAGCGCAAAAAGAAGTTGTCGAATATAGCTTAAAGAACATGGATGTAGTGTAGTGTATTCTAGCTTAGCATAACCAGACACATTATTATTTAAAAATTATAAGAGGAAATAAGCATAAAGACTTGATAAAGATTCCTGTCGGATATCCGATTACGAAACGCTATTCTTATCAGTATGTTACTGATTTAGTAGCGATGAGTTTTATCATCATTTGTGTGATATCAAAAGTAAAATCTATTATGGATTATTAAATATCTGCTATAGCAGTTTAGCTTTTCTTACTTCTTACCTTTAATATCTCTATCTTGTCCATTATTTGATTTAACTAATGTTTGTATTAATCGCAATCTATCTTTATAGCTATTTTCGTTACCGCTAACAACCTAAAGTTTAAAAAGTTATTTAATAATGTAATTAATATGTTTGCTACTTATTTACCATATGGATATTCTGATACATTAATACATCACTATATGAAATAATTAAATAATTTAAAATATCTAATTTTACTACTGCTACTGTTATTCATTACCGACTAACTTATAGTATAGTATATTTCCAAATTAGAATTGGCAAATGAAATATTTTAATTAAATAATTAGAGCTTAGGGTATTGTTGTTGCAGTTGATAAAACTAACCAACTAGCTGCTATATAATGTATATATTAAAAGTTATGGTTTAGGCTAGTCTAGTTTACTTTTATACACAACGAGATATTTAATAGAAGAAGAAAACAATTGATTTAGTATTTTAATTTGATAATCTGTCAAAATACATTTGTAGATATTAGAGGTATCTATTCATTAAGGTTAGATATATATCATTAGTGTTCATGACAACCGAGCTGACCATAATTTTATGATACATCTTTTAATATTTCTTTACTGACCATACGAATTTGAGAAATTCCTACAGGTAAATTCCATTCCGGACTATCATTGATATAATCTAAGTGAAAAAAAATTTATTTTAATAATACAATCTACTGAGCTTCTAAATCAGAGTTTAGTACAGGATAGTCAGCAATTTCACATTAAAATAAAAATACTCTTAGACTTTGCTCTCTTGAATCTAGCTGCTTGTATATCTAAATGTATGGTTATATTTAGAATTTATGTCTCATCGTAAAGCTATTTTTGAATAATTAAAATTTTGTGTTTTTATAGCAATCTCTAGCATGGATAGGCATGGTATCTAGATATGGAGCTATAAATAATAAATCAGATGACGAAATTTCATGTTAATTAACATTCTCGCATGTTACTAATCTAAGTCATAATCGCTTGATAATACTACAGATTCCATTTCAGTCATGTTTTCGGCCAACGGGTAGCAATAAATTCTTGATAGAGAATTTTAATGTATTGTCGAAGTATATTACACATTTAGTTTAGTTTATGTCCATTCTGACAATTGCGTTAAATTGTGCAAAGATCTGATATTGCTCATCTTTTAAACTATTCGCATTCCTAACTGAATGGCAATGGTATAGAGAAAGATTAAAATAAGTAAGTAGAGGGTAACATACCAAATAAAAATGTGTTACTAAGACCAACCCAAACTACAATCGAATATCTAGATAGATGCCTGGTGCTTTATTCAGTTACAAATATTCATCGAATTGCAGTAATATTAGTGATCAGAATATAACGTGCGATATAAATTTAGAATACAACACTCAATCCAGACCCAAATTACTATCAGATTTTGAATAAACATTACGGTTTTAGCTTTAATTACAAATATCTATCGAAATAAAATAAATAATCAAAGTATAACATACGATAAAAATTACAAGGTATTGCACAATCTAAGCCTAAAATTGTAATTGAACACTCGGATATATGCTCCAATTTCTGTTTCGTTTACACATATCTTTAGCAAATGCAACAACAAAATTGTGCATGAAATTTTATCATGTTATTGGAGTATATTTTTTAAGTGGGTTCAGCATTGACTTTGATTGTTATGCTATCAGTTCAATATCAAGGGTTAATTAAGAATGTTTTTATTTATCATTTTTAAAGGTGTTTCATTTTAAAACTTGCTTCTAGGATTATTATTATGACTGCAATTTATAATCGAGAATTAGATATGACGAGTAATGCTTGCTATTTTAGAAATTTTACATCAGTAACTGCTGCATACTGTCTAGTAGCAATTTTCTAAAATTGGATTCAAAGACAAAAGGATGCGTAACTAAATGAAATAGTACAAATTAAGACCATGGATGTACTATGAGGCCATTATCTAGTATAGACGATTGAGCGTATGTCACGGTACGAACTACCGTGAAGAAATAGCTATCTAGATTTGGTTAATATAATATAGTGATATTATATTACTAGTTATTTACTATAGGAATTACTCTAATTATAAATGTGTTACAGTAAATTTAATGCTGTGCTGTAATGTGCACTGAAATGATTCTGTGAATGGACATATTGTAGTCCGACTGTGAAAAACTAGTTATCTCACCTAAGTATTTTTATAAGATGGCTTGTGAATGTTAGCTGCTGTAGAAGGGTATATAAGCCCGTCAGATAGTTGAATAACGCAGTTCTCAATTGTCTAGTTAAGTTTAACGTAGAATCAAAGGCGTCTAAATTCTTGTGAGGTAGTTAAGGGATACTGAATTCCGGAAGACTATAGTAATTTAGAGATTTGTTTTACGTTATCCTTGTCACGAAGCTGGTTTGTGACAGCGTATTATTTGTACAGCAGGTCTTCTAAATTTTAATTCTGCTATAATTAGGCAAGATCATTATAAATTGTATGGATAAAGACATAATCATACGATTAGAAGTTACAATATCCGCTGACTCATGACTGGTTTTAGCTATTTATTATAATAGAGTTCCAAGTCAATAGGTACTTGTTTACGATCTAGATTAAATAAGAGTTAATAATTCCTTTTCAATAAATATTCTTTTTCCATTTGATAATTTCTTTTTAAATATTATCGACTCCAATTCGAAGTATTTGGAGAGTTGTTGACATGCTAGTAGCAATCAATAACGGTTGCAATAATAATTTTTCAAGAGTAATTATATTATTGTATTTCCCATTTTATAGGCTTTAATATAGAAAAATCAACGATGTTTAACCTCTAGTCACCTGCTATCCAAAAGTACTACTTAAATTAATTCTGCTTCATAATTATGATGCTTACCGATCATTAAAGTCTCCAATAACAATTAAAGAATGTGAATAAAGTCAATATATTATGCCTTGTGCTGTTTAATCGAATAATCGTCATAATGTCTCCAGATGAAAATAAGTTTGGCTAATATTTGTATGAAATAATTTTTCATCAAAAATTGATCAAATTTTCTATTAGAAATGATGTAAATACATATTCAGTCTTTTCCTGGTCATCTCAGTTATGAAGATTCAATTTTTTTAGTAGATTAATGAAATAAAAATGATACAATCTAAATTGCTTCTAGGATCATTCTAATATACACGTTAACAGTCATGATGATTTAACCAGAAATTATTCAATAGCAAATGTTTCAAAAGATAAGTAAACCATTTCTAAATTCTCTTCGATCTAACATTAACAATCGATAATTTCATATAATTTTCTAGCATAGAAAATAAGTATATGTGATGAAAATCAAAACGATTATCAGGGCCTTCCCGATATATTAAGATAAACACGTATTTATTAGTCCTGACTCCTGATGTGATGGAAATTAAATTTATTTCTAGGTTACTATATACGTGTACTATAACAATTCCTGGTCAGATACATTCATGAAGCTTATAGCTGTTGTCTAGTAATCTAACAGCTGGAAAGTAAACAATTTCTTAATAACAAAAGAGCAATGATTAGCTATTCCTGGCTAGACAACGTTATTAAGATCATACCCATTCTATTTCTGATTACGGTTGTTGATTTAAAATTAAATTACTGGACAGTATGTCTATTTCTAGATGAAGATAGGCTAATAAAATGGTAATTCAGGGCGACTATAGCTATTGTCAATATTATACCTATTCTATTTCTGATCATAACTGTTATCCTAAAATTAAAATACTGGGAAAAGGCAATTTCTAGATGAAGACAGGTCAATAAGTAGCAATTGAAAACTGCTGTCGATATTATTCCTAATCTATTCTAGACTATAGCTGCTTCTAGCCGGATTGCTTCCATTGAGATAAATCTTTGAGGATCGATACTGTTGTTTTCCCGGATTGTGGCCGCTATCTGGTAATAGTATCCACAAACTCGACTCGAATTTTACATAAGAATTAATAGCTTAACAGGTCAATACCAAATATTATACTTTGATGCTAGTTTACTATTCTCTGAGTTGAACACAATTAAACTAACTAAAATAATAGTGAATTAATTTCATTAGGCTATGTGCGTTGATTACTTTCTATTGATGTGCTTGTGTCGATTTGTCTCTTTGAATTAGAAAGCAAAAGTGGAATGCGAATCGATATGAAAACAACCCATCGCAATTTATTTAAATGAAGGAGTTTAATACAGATTAGTGTAAGGCAAAAATTTACAGGTTGAGTAAGACATGGCAAAAAGTAAAGTTCATCACGTCGTGATCATTATAAGCTACTATTACCTTAGATTAATGTATAAATTAATCAAATAAAATGATGATTCATGAGATAGCCTACGATATTAATTGATCGAGTTGTGTTGGTGAAATAGAAGTTATCCCAATTCAAGACTGATAATTTTAAACCTATACTAGCTAATAAAGTGAGTTAGATGGTCGAGCAATGCTAAAGATTGAACAAAAAAGATTACAAGACCTAAAGCCCCAGCTTGTCATTATTATCATAGAAGAATTAAAACAAACAACTGCTCCGGAAGATTACTTGCAATGAATAGGGAAATAAAGATATTCAATAGCCTATTTTGATAGAATGACTTCTATTCCGAAATAGGAAATAGAATCCTTTTCCCACTCCATAGAAATTGATTTAGACTTGGATTAGTGATCAGTGTGAAATAATCAATATGTTATAGCAGGTTAAAAGGTCGATCATGAACGGCCTTACGATTCAAAATCTATCCTATCATTGCTATTATGAGCACTTACATCTCTTCTGATAGATTAATTATAAAGTGAGGAATTATGATACAGGATATTCTACTTGAAGAAGATATTAGCAATTTCTAATTTGATAGTAAGTAATCTACGCAGACCAATACTATTTGATAGGATAAATGTTATTCCGAGGCAATAGATGTAGAGAATTACGATCTAGATTTTATCTAGACTATTGATCAGTGTAACTTAGTTACATTAGGCAACTATGATTTATAGCCAGGTATGCAATGGAGAAAGAAGTTACCATCAGCCTCTATTCGGTCATTGACGATAGGGTTTTCTACTACTATTATATTTACGTTTTACTTTTTTATAACTAAAGAGAAATAAAATCAATTTATACCGATTGATTTGCAATCCACTCAAAAGCACGGCATATTTGTAATTAATGCATGGACTTATTGCTTATCTTTGATCGGTAAATATCTATTTTTACCCTAATTGATGGAAACTGTGGAGGATCATTTCACAAACTCTGTATGCTAGTAATTAAAGAATGGACATATTGCTAATCTTGGCCTGTCTTATTATTACTTTTAACCTAATTGATGAAAATTGCAGAGATTTGGTAATGATCATCATAAGTCGTAGGGAGTAACTTTAATGGCATAGAAAATTATTTATGTTCGTATAGTCCCAGAGTGATTACTTGATATTTTTAACTATTCATTATACCCGTATATATATAATAAATAAAGATGCTCTTAAGAATTAAAATTATTAAAAGACTGCTGCAAGCTAAGTTTAAGTCTTTATCATTTTAGTATTAGTAAAAATAACTTCTGAGTAATGTCAATTACATCGCTATCTTATAAAATTCTTTCCTTAATTGAGCTTTTATTAGCACAATATTGACTTGCTCTGATCATATATTTAGCACATTAATAACACTCTTCCCTATGTAGCTAAATTGCTTATCCTTCAGTAGTTACTCTAATTGGATTGTAACTTTAATAGCATCCAGCAAAATAAATAAAATGTCATCGATTTTGCAGTCATAGCATGATCATCATCATTGGCTATATCGTCATATTTTTCCTTGTGCTTTTCCTCTGTACTTTGCCTATTCTTAATTCAGTTAAATGTGTTAGCCCTATTTCTATATTGTTAAGTACGGTAATTATTTCCTTTAAAAGACTTCCTACAAATGAGTACATATTATAACCTGCTAAAAATATTTTAGTTGTATAATGACAATTAGTCAATGCATCCTTAACTTTTTGTCAAGTCGCTTTGATTAGTTAATTTCTTATAAGAAGGATCACTTAGCTTTATATCATCTATAACTAATCTCATAGAATACGATAATTTGAAAATATTTTCCCCATAGACAGATTATGTCTATATTACTTATACTATTCAGTAAACTCCTCATCAGAAAAAAACATTTAGAAATAGATCTTAAATTGATTAAGAAATCGATGATAAGGTTTCTACACCATAAGGGAAGTTTTTGCTTCCGCTAGAGTCGCATTTATCAAACATACTGACAACTGATCGATTCATAAGGCAATATTTTGATAGGCATTACACTTACTGGTCAACGAATGATGGATGAAATCAATGCATTAAGACAATGTTCAATTATTACGCTTGAAAGTATTTTATGAAGTTCTCTGCCAATCATGTAGTTTTAAATTTTCGGTGAGGATGTAGTTATATAGTAACAGCATGTTATTAATACATTGAAGACATTTGATATGGTGTACTGTATACGAGACTGTCTTTTACTTTTTTCTATTGCTACTTACTATATTGTTTGTAGTATTGCTTAGTTACGTGATAACTAATTAATTTTGAACAGAATTGATGAAGGACTGCATGTACTAATTCTATAGGTTCGGCGCTACTCTCTTGGATATGATTACCTTTTGTATATCCCTATCGATTACGAGGGATAGCATTCAGTAATTTAATAATAATATACAAATTCGTATAGAAATGAATTTGATCGTAAAATAATTTTTAAACTAAAGGCATTATCGTAATCTGCTCGATTTTTAAGCAGTTGTTTATATTCCTATCGACCCAAAAAAAAAAATTACAAGAAGGAAACAATTTCATGATAATTAAGCCTTGGGTCAGGAATGACGCATAGCTAAATGTGTTGTATTATTTTTTAAGTATGTTGGTAAGTTATCCTAGAGACACATAATTTCATATCGAATGGGAAATTTATCAGAGAAAGGAGAGTAGTTCCATGGCAATCAATACTTTTGATTGTATAGCAGCGATTCTTCTTGATCGAAGAAAATCGTTATTAAATAAACTCCATGACAATCAAGACTTTTACTCAGCAATGATGTTGATTATAAAGCTGGATTATAGCTAAATACTTTGTATTATGATAAGTAGTCTGTAAATCGTCCTACGGCTAGAAGGCTGGTTCTAAGACAATCAATATTTTTAGTAATTCATGATGTTGATCGTACATAAATTTACAGCTAAATGTAATCCGTTATTTAGGGTGATTTATTTCTAGCAGATCTAGGCATGATTGTCGCTTCTTTCTATTCTTATTGATGGAAAGAAATCTGCATTAAATTGATTTAAAATCTATCAATACTTTTGCTTAGCAATAATATTGATATCAAAAATGGATACGTGTATGTGAGTCTAAGTGTATCGCTTCGTCAGATATAACTACTTCTCGAATAGAATCGTTACTAAAGAAAGACTAGTTTTATGATAATCAACACTTTTGGCCATTGATGATGTTGATTCCATGAAATTTATAACTTAATAGAGTTCATTACATAAATTATTATACATGTATTTCAGATAGATCTAGTCGTATTCATAGTTTCTTTTACTTTATAGATTGTACAGTAGGAAATAATAATTAAATAAATTTCATAACAGTTAATACTTGTACTCAAAAAGGATGTCGATCATAAAAACTATGTGTAGCTAACTGTCCTACATAATATTGTAATATTAGCAGTTGTAAAGAACTGTAAACACTTACAGTTTCTCATTGAACGGGTAAGCGAGCAGAGAAAGATGTGAATTTATATAATAAATCAATACTTTTGCTTAGAAATAAAGTTAATCATCAAAACCAATTTAAAAATGAAAGACGTAAGATATCGTCTTGGCCGTAGGACGCTACGGATTAAATAGAAAAGTTAGAAAGAGTGACTATATAGCAATGTATTCTATAACGTTCGGCCATGATGGTCATTATGCAAAAATTACGATTAGATATATTGATCTTATTACATGTTCTAAATCATTTCAGGCACAATCATCACTCTACCAATTACATTAAAATAGTTAAGTTATTGGAAAACATCATTTGATAATAAGCAATTCTTCAATTAGGAAATGATGATAGAAATAGCATGGTGATTTAATGGCATGATGTCGATATTTGTTTCACCTATAGTCGAGGCGATAGTGATAGTTGTCGATTTGATCGTGATTGGCTACTGCGTATTTATTGTAGATTAGATTTACGATTAGAGAAAGTAGTGATCATGAAGAATAATATGTTAGGCAACACTCAATAACAATATTGTTGGATATCTTGCTATCCATGTCTAGTCATTGTACAGTTTGGAGGTAGGGAATAAAAGCACAGTGATGCTAAGCAAAATGATCAATATGAACACACGGCTATTATCCTATCAATAATCCATCAATTCCACAAATGGCTATGTTGGAATACAAGCTACACCTTCTTAAAGTGAAGGAAAATATTATTCATAGGGCAATCTATTTTATTGATTGTCGATTCCATAAATAAGTGTGTTCAATGTTTTGATGCTGATTCATCATCATCATTTTAATAACAAGTCCAGAGTTGGAAATATTTTCTATGAATTACTGTTACTATCCGTTATAACGGTCTGTAAAATAATATGGAGAGCAATCATCATTTTGCAATCTAAAAATGCAATAGATGCCATCATTGATCGTTTTACTCTCTCTCTACTACCGATGGATTTAGAGTTTCATTTTTTTGAATAAAAAAGAAAATTGATCCAGCTAACGTATGGCGGATTTGATTAGATAAACGATTTCAAAGTGGTTTCAATGTAGTCGAATTTAATCTAATCAATCAAACAAAGGCAAGTCATACAATCAATCTAGGTATCGCAATTTGGCTTACCTTCAAGATGATTTAGCTGTTCTTTGATGGTTTTCTTGATTTTTAAATCATCAATCTTTCTAACAGTATTCATCATTTCAGCCATTTGCTTGATAAGTGATTCGAAACGATTAATTTCCTGCTGTAGCGACTCCATCTCGAAACTACTAACACCATGTGTGGATGCCATATCGCATAGGCACTGGGTTGACCGATCACTAAACGATATTCAATTTCAATCAATGTCTATATTATTCCACTGATTGGAAATGACTACGAAGCCTAAAGTAATCAATTGTTGATAGAGATAATAGCAATACTAGAAAGGGTGAAAGGGACGAAAGGGGGAAAATAATCGGCTTCTACTTGAATCTTAACAACGATTCTAATAGCAAGGATAATCGTCCATATCCACTATAACTTGATGGAAAGGCAATCGTCGTTGGTTGAGCGATGGTTACGATCGTATAAGAGCAGGAATGATCATGGATAGAATACCTGGCTGAAATTTAAATCAAGATCAAGTTTCTTTACCAGCTTCTTCTTGGCTAAAAGTTGGATTATTTCCTTAGCGAAGCAAGTATATAACCAACCATAGATGAGGGTTATTATTGATTGAAAATGATGGGAAAGGTGTGGACTGTGTTCACCCCCGGGCTGTTGGTCGGTTTGAACTTTACCTTGTAGGGCAGACAAACGATAATAAATGATCCTTATTACAGTATAGCTTTGCAGCATATGTTGCGGTAGTATTATTGAAATGAGCGTATAGTTCTTAGATAGAATTGTGAGCTACAATAGTCTATATTAGCGATTGTTTCTCTAACTTCTATACCGTAGACTTGAGTTTCTAACAGTATGTTCGTGTTTGTGCAAATAAATTGTCACGCCTAGAGTTTTCTTTTTTGTCTTGAGATGTGAGACAATCTACTATTAAAATAGAGAGCGCGACGTCAACAGAGTGACAACTCATTTTACACACTAGTCGAAAATCTTTTATTACACAATTGGCCTGCGGATAGGTAAAGTAACTATACAACCAACTGGATTGTTATTGTACCTGCAGAACGTAATAGGTTATAACGTTATAACAACCTCTAATTTTCATATTTGGGTAAAGTGTAATGGTAGAAAATAGCCTAATATAAATTATGATAATACTCGTCTACGTCAATATAGGCAATAAATAGCAATGCAAGCCAGTAGATAAATGGAAAAGAAGAGCGACTGATTAGGATAACGGAATAAACTACGCGTATGTGGAATACGAAATTAACACAAAATTCTTTTTTTTGTGTGGGAAAGGGGGTAATTTCATTGACAACGAAAGTAGGAAAGCCATTGATTTAGGCTAGATATAGCGGAAGATAAACACGGAACTGGTTATCGCAGTCGTAAATAAGAGATTAAATGTTTATACAGTATTAATAAATAGATTTCTATCATAAGGAGTAGTATAGAAGTAAATTTGAAGACAGTGACTAAAAGGCATTTATAAACATATTGATGAAAGCGATAGAGTGGCGAAAAGATAGGAGAAAATCGAGATTATCATATTCGGAATTAAAAGTAGTTATGCTTGGCCAATGCGTAATTCATCATTTAAACCTAGACTTTCTAATTGTAATAGTAATAAATATCCACAGGCATTATACGCTGTTAAAACGCATCATTAAGCGTAAATATATTGGCTAGCTAAAGTTTAACGTATTAAAATCTCTGTCGTAATCGGAATGACAGTAGATTGAAAATACTGTACGATAATGGCTCGAATAGGACGTGTAGCTAGTAAATTAATGATGCATCTTCTCATATAGCCCATAATTTAGCAAACAGCGTATGTAACACACATTACTAATACAATTATATCAATTGCCATATTTATTGCTTGATAGAAATAGTTGCTGTAATAGTATGACAGTGATTTTGGTAAAAAACAATTACAAATATACATTGATCACTTACTATTTCGCTTGTACTACAGTACAAAAGAGTTCAAGCGATTCTAAATATACACCATAACATTTTTCCATGCCACGGAAGTACTCGAAGATTAACGATGACAATGTCAAAATGAATGACATAGAAATGATCAGAAATGATGTTAAAGAATAAGCAGAATATAACATAATTCGCAAAGTTGATTGCATCTCTTATTTACAACAAGTAATAACTTCCGTGGGTAACTAATAATCTCTTTAACAATATAATCCGGTAGGATAAAAAATGAAAATTGGTCGGAGACGGATATTTACATGGCAGCAGGAATGTAGTATTGGAGAATGACGTCCTCACTAACTAAATAAATATGAATAGCTTTTTCTGCCAATAGATCTAGGATAAAGCAATTGCATCTATTAAATCTATTACGCTATTAATAGTTATCAAAAGTTATTTTTTATAAAGTCTATAACTTACTGCAAATAATCTTTGACGGGTTAATCTGTTGGCCCTGCAATAGCTGAGCCAGTTTCTTAATATAAATACAGGCTTCCATCGCCCCTATTTGCGTCGATGCCTCTTTCCTGTTGTTTGCAGCATCGTTAGCTAAAGAATGTCATGGGGATAATTTCATGTTATCAATGGCATAGATCTAGTAATGTGATGTGGGTATAGCTTTTCTATGAAATACATTTAGCAACTTACCCCAAACGGGATTACCGAGATCCTTAAAATGCGTTTCTACCGTGACAATGTCATTTTGAGTTTTCAAAGTCATGTTGCCTTTTTGATCAGCAGTAATTACCTTGATATAATTTATAAAGCAAGAAATTACTAGCAGTCAATTAAATTTATCAATATAGCGAACATAAAATAGCCCTTGTTCTATCAATATTATTATAAAAGAATTCAAAATAGCATCAACTATAAGTATCCATGTTGTACAATACCAGGTGTTCGCTCAAGTTCTTCATTCTATCAATCACTTGTTTTAATACTTTCATTTGTGGCATGTAAATGCTAACCTAAATTCCATAGTAAAAATAGCAATATTCTTTTTATTTGGTACACTATCGATATCGAAATTATTGACTATTATGATAAAGCAGTTGTTAAATTCTTAATCTATCTTGCAGCTTACATCAAATTGGGGCATATCGGGTTCTTCATATTCGTACCAGTCCCGTTGTGGAACAATGACAACAGGTACATCGTGTGTTATTATTCTGTTTGAATTTCCGTAAGCCTATAATAAATGGAATAAGAGCTACTATCCTAAGTGTAATTTTGGAAACGTGTTTTGTTCGTATAAATCCATCATTCGTTTACTGAATACTGTACTAATAATATATGCATACCATATTAGTCCAATTATGCTATATTAAAAGTATCACTAATCATGTAACTGGATCAAAACGATGACAATTAGTGTCAGGTAGAAACATCTCTAATAGCCAGCTAGGTACTGTACAACAATCAGAGGCTATCGAATGACGAACTATACAAGCACAAATTTGATATTTAGCAACGCACTTTAGATCGAAAAGTGCTAATGTAGAACTTACAGTTACAATTTCTATTGTTAGGCAAGGCGTATACTTTTTGGTTAACCGTATTTTAACTGAAACTACGCCAAATTGGATCGATTTTAATGCTCTAGCAAAGTTGTCTGTAATGAGTTCCAAGAAGATACGATTGCTATTATCTTTCCCTTCAATGCGATAGTCATCAAATAATGTTTCCTAAGAAAATTGTTGGTAGATCAATCTCATATCCTTTTATTGATTACAGTAGCATGATGCAAGTACATGTTGTATACTAAACTTTTCCGATGCGTAAAACTGAAGCAATTTTCTTCAAGTGTGACGACTATTTGGTTAGTATCAACAGTGGAGTTACAGTATCATCGACAAGCGTTCTAACCTGCTGTATTTCACACCATATTCTAGTGCCACCTTCGGAAATTCTTTCATTGCTTACAAAGACAACTTTCTTGGGAGCAAGGCATAGCACACAGTTTTTGGTCATTCGTGACATACTCGCGCCAACACCTATCAAAATAGGAGAAAAAAAGTACATTTCATTCCATTACAGTATTGGGAGTAGTTATTGATTGTCATCATTCATTAATCCATGAAGATCTAGTGAATGTCAAGAGCTTGCATCATTTTCTCGATGCAGATAATAACATAAAGGTAAATCAACGACCGTGCAAGTGTACAGTACAGTACATAGAATGGCAAAGACAGACTATTTCTGTAGTAATATTACCCACAGTAAATAGGACACATCTATTAGTGTAAAAGTAAGATAATACAATCCAATAAATATAGTACACACACTACTAAAACAAGCGTCTGTTTAGCTTTCAATTGGAGTACTGTATACTTCTCTGTGAAATCCATAATAAATACGACAAGATATTGCATGACTTACGAGTTAGTTGTTGCATGCAGTTAATATCCAAAAGTTTGGCCTTAAATCTCATCTTGGCTTTTACTGTTTCAAAGGCGTTTGTTAGGCGTTTAAGAATTGTGAAAGCAAGGCCAAATTACCCTTGCAATTGAACTTTCCAGCAAGTTGATCTTCTTCTACGACTGCACTGCAATGCTGCTGCAGATTCTTTCCTGGAGTACTACAATGCAAGGGGAACCTCCTCGTCGATGTAGCTAGGACTAATTGTTAAAATGATTGAAATACTCTTCAAAGCTCTAACAAAACTTAATCTATCTCAGAAACAACCACTTGCGATGACTAATGGTATGAAATAACGATGGATTAGCCCTCAAAATGGCGAAAACTTGATGTTGGAGCTACTGCTCGTCTACCAAACCCCCCAAAAAAATTGTCGAATAAAATCCATAATGTACCCATCGATACCGTAGTATAAATTTTGCACTCCTGAACGAGATCTTATGCTAGTCTAGTATGGAAGTACTCTGCAACAATAACAGAGCGACCTCGACGGGACTCGAACCCGCAATCTCCAGCTCCGGAGGCTGGCGCCTTATCCATTAGGCCACGAGGCCAAAAGGTCGCCAATTTCAGTAAAGTTATTAGTATAAAGGATCTCAACCTAGACGCATGCGTTCCTGATACCGTCCTTCCGTAGCGGATTCCATACTGCTTCTGTAGTGCAAGTTAATATGACAGAATTGTACAGTAGTATGACTACAGTATAGACGCTATCGCATACTTCAGTACCTCTACAGTCCGTCACTTTCGCTAAAGGAAACTTGGCCTAGCATGCTAGCGTTCTCTGTAATACATCTCAAACATGTGTCCGAGACACATACTGTACTATACGCGTCAATTCGATGATGTTAGTGACAAGGATAGAAAGTTGCATTTCTCCTTCATTCTAGCTTTCGACTCCTCCATCTTGCTATCCCGAACTCATCGTCGACTTTTAGCCAGCAGCAATGCCTAAGAAAGCTTCCAATAGAGTTCGATGTTTCTTCGATATTGAGATTAATAAAGTACCAGGTAAGTTTACAATGATTAAGCTGTCGTTGAAGCAAGGATGGACCGCCATAGAAGCGGTCTTGGTTCCGTGTTGATTGCTGTGGTTTGATATACTGTTAGGACGAGCTGCAATGCTTTGCTATTTCTCACTTAGTTACTCTTCTAAAAGCAAACGAATAGTGGCAATCATCGACAATTTGAAAGTCGAATAGTTGGATCATTTAGCTAGTTGTAGCTAGTTGATGTGCTATAGCTACTTAGCTCCAAGCTGGTTGACAATAGAATTGGCTAGGGTAGTAAATGGCTTAACGTTGGTTTTGTGCCGACTATTGTGACTTATGATAGCAATTTTTGGACTATGACTCTGGACCTGGAAAATAACGTCTTCGGACTATGCTTCTGACGACGATCTGTTCGTTCAACTGAAAGACGAAGCTGAGTAAGCAATGGACTACGAGAACAATATTCTAACCCAATAGTCTAGTAGGGATGAGAGAACTTTCTAGTGCACTGTAGAAGAATCGAATCAATTTCTCATTCTGTCTGGAAAATAGTATCTTCTATCTATGCTACTGACCAAGATCTGTTTCCTAAACTGAAGATTGAGGTCGACAGGATAGTTTTACCGACGAACGGAGTAAGCGATGAACTGCCAGAACAATACTGTAACCTAATGGTCTAACAGGAATGAGAGAACTTTCTATTTTATTGTTGAAGAAACAAATCAGTTTCTCGTTCTGTCTGGAAAATAGCATCTTCTGACTATGCTAAGTGCTGAATCTGCTCAGTACTTGCATCAAAGTTTTACAATTGCCACATTTTATCTTGCATGCTGGTTTGCGTAGCATTACCGTATGCTTACTTACTGTTCGCTGGACGGGTTGGGTTTAACTTGTGCTTCTTGATACTTTTTGAAAGTCCTTTTCTTGCGATGAGAAATAGACATGCATAAGCTAACGCGATACCTTAGTAATGTAATAGGAGTCGCATAGCCTATTACTACGGTATGCAACGATCGATGGTATTGGTCAATGCAAGCTATAATAATACAGTACTTGATGGTCGGGATAGCAAAAGTAGCCCCCAGATTTAGGGTTAATGTCCTCAAAGCTATTCACTGCTTGAGTGTATTTAAATACTTACACATTTACTGAATGCTAATAGACCTTAATAAAGAGTATATTGCTATACTTTGACAGCCTAGTCAAACGGAGATGATAGTATTACTACGTCCTGAAAGTAAATAACTCGCGTGATTACCTTTTGTAATGAATCTGATTCATGTCAAGGTTGGCCTAGTCTTATTTCCCTACTCGGGTACACTAATTACGCATTGCTGTGATATTTTCCATAAGCACTGAACGAGGAGGGCTGCAGCAGTAATCCGCATTTACTTGCATTAATCCACTTACTACGATACCCATATACACAATCATGCAGCAGAATAGGACTAGGATAAAGAATAGTCTACGAGATCGCATGCGACGACGGTTATTCTAACTTTTTGGAGCAAAGCAGTTTCAATACGGAAATAATAACTTATACATCATCGCTCATACGCGTATAGTAACTATTTTCCGCTTACGGTGTTCCATGATAAAATGCGTGTAAACTTATTCTATATTTCACTTACACTATAATCTAATCATGAAATACGATGTTGTTTATAGCTGGACGAATAATATTCGAATTGTTTGCGGATGACTGTCCTATTACCTGTGAAAACTTTCGTGCTCTATGTACAGGTAAAAAGATATAGGCATTTGATTTTAATATCTAGTACTGCTTATATCAGTATCATTTTATGAATCTAAAATGGAAATGCATAAGCTAATTTACTTATCTTATGCTTCCATAGCGCTAGTGTGAAATGTTTGCTAGTTAGATCTAAATATTCTACATACTGTGGACTGTTATTTTCAAGGTTATTGCAGTGTAGTTTAATGCGATATTTTAACTTATTGCTTGCAATAACTGTACTGGAAATGATAATAACTGTTACAAGTATTCTGTGTGCTTTTTATAATTATGTATCGTGCGTTTCTACAATTGTTAACAACTTTACTACAGGGGAAAAAGGAGCTGGCAAGACTACGTATAAGCCTTTGCATTATAAGGATACCCCTTTCCATCGCATCATTAAAGGTTTTATGATTCAAGGTGGCGACTTTACATCAGGTAATAATTAATCGACGATGAATACTGTAAGATGAGCTAGAATTAAATAAATTTAAAGTCTTGTTTTTACTCAGTTGGTTACAAGGTTATGATTTCTTCGATGCTATAATTGTAGTACTAACGTTATCTTCTAGTTGCTGTATTTATTGTACGTAAGATAGATGTACAGTACACTATTGTACAGTATGTGACCCAAATCACGTTGTACTATATTTAAAGACTTGTTACTGTTTCATAAGTAGTGCATGACGTCGATATCACTCTTTCAATGAATATCTGTTAGCTTAGGAATACAACCACTGATAATAGATCATCTCGAGTAGTGCTTGATTCTGTAGCTTCTTTTCATTTACTTATACTATTCGCTAATCACTCCCTTTTATCCTACTTAAAGATGATGACTTTAATATTATATGCGAGTAATGGTACGAAGCCAGTTTTTACCATTAACTCATTTAATTGCAACAACTACCAATTACGGTTCTATAAAGTTATAGTTTTAGTTAAAAATTACAATGAAAAATTCAAATTCAATTTTATAGCACAGTACTTCGTCTACAATGAAAGTAACCCTATACGTTACTTCCATATGCATAAACCCCAATTAGACCAAAATAGGAGTTATACTTTCGTATAGGTATTAATCATGTCACATTGTCTTTGCCTACTGTATATACTGTACTCTTAGATTAATTTAATTCATTATAAAACAAATTTTAGGTTCGAAAAGCAGATACCAACCAAATTATTGCTTATTAGCAATTTATTGTGACACCTACTCATACATTTGATGTTTGCATTACCAACAGGTGATGGCACTGGTGGTGAATCAATATATGGAGGAACTTTTAATGGTAAGAAAATCGAGATGGCTTTGATTTAGCCCTACCCATGAGAGAGGTCGTCATTAATTATTGTCAACTATATTCATAATAAATAGATGAAAATTTAACTTTAAAGCATGAGGATTCCTTTCTACTATCTATGGCCAATCGCGGAAAAAATACCAATGGCTCTCAATTCTTTGTGTAACTATCATTACATTGAGTATTGCAATGGATTTGACTGCCAAAATTTATCTGGCAGGAGTTAGATATTAAATCAATTTCCGTTGTATTATGTAACATAACCACTTATTTTTAATTCATTTTGGCCTACATTTACTTAACAGAACAACAAATCCGGCTCCACATCTCGACGGGTTAGATATATTTTTGCATTAAGTTTGCAATCGATAGAATGACCTTGTGATTCCTATATTGAACGTTGGCTTGTTTACATTTAAGCATAAAGCTGCTATTCAAATATTTGATATCGAAGCAACATTTTTAAACTTCATTACAGAATCCATGTTGTATTTGGACGAGTTATTAGAGGTCAAGATATCGTTACACAGATTGAAAATCAGCGAGTTGATTCTAACCATAGATCACACGCAGATGTCCGAATTGTGAATTGTGGTGAATTAGTATTACTTAAAAAAGGTAACCATCATCTAATTTTTATTAATAAAATATATTTATAATATGCAATTCTGAGTTACTGCTATGCTGATGCTATATTATATACGGATTAGTAAATGTAAATACTTTGTTTTTTGTAGCATTGGCGCCAGACGATAACACATTGTTCAAAATTAACACACTTTCATTATTTCTTTATTACGTTAATATTTATACTTACATGCAGCAAAGCAAAAAGAAGTTAGGGAATCAGAAAGCGGTTCTAGCACATCTGGTTCAAGTTCTGATAGTTCTAGTTCTGGCGAAAGCTCAGGTAGTGAGTCAACTGATAGCGAAGCAAAAAGGGAGAAATCTAAAAAGGAACAGAGAAAAGAAAAGAAGCGTTTGAAAAGATTGGAAAAGAAAAAGAAAAGAAAAGAGAAAAGAAAAATGAAAAAAAAGTTAAAAAAGATGAAGAAAGCAAAGAAAAAAGAAAAAAGGTAGAAACTATTTGAAATCTGATCTGGTTGGTCCGAAATTATAACACTATCGATTAAAATAAATCTGTAATTTATTAGTAACTGCCTAATCAGGGCTATAGTCGTTTGCTAAACATAATCAACCTTGTATCAAGTATTTAAACTTACTGCTACATTAATAGAGCACTTATTTTATCATGCTTGGAACGTCATTTAGAAAGCAAAAATTGACCGCTCCTGAAAGTCAGACTCAGGATATTCCAGATGTACCAACTAGTTCCTTCTTGATGAGACACAGTCGCACACCTTCACCAGTACGAGAGAAAAGAGCTAAACTAGGCATAGCTAGGCGTACGTCGCCACCGTTACACCAAGGTGGAGAAAGGGTAAGTCATTTTACTAATACGTACGTGAAGTGCTTCAATTATATTTACTCTTATGGAGTAATTATTCTATATTTAAAGATATCTTCCACAGGCAGAAGACTTAGAGGTCGAGGTAACATGGTAAGCTATCAGTAAATTTTTTTTCTTAGTAGATTCGATTTGTAAATCTAGTAAATATTTATTCGAAGATTCATCTTTATAAATTATATGTAAACTACTATAATGCATTGATACCATTGGATTAAATTGCTAAACCCCATTATTCTCTATATTCTGGGCAAATTCGTATATACGTATTTGTAGCGTTATCGAACACCGCCTAGGGAGTTTTCTTCTGGACAAAATGCGATGGATTTACGATATGAAAGAACTGACACTAGAAGCCGTTCTAGATCACCAAGACGCCAAGGAGGATCTAGATATAGGGATAGAAGTCGTTCACCTGAAAGATTCAGTTCAAGGAGGGACCGTTCTAGGTCACCACGACGGAGTAGAGATTATCGTAGATCTCGATCTGGAAGTCGATCAAATGAAAGATATAGAAGAATGCGAAGCCGTTCAAGATCGCCTGACAGAAAGCGATCGATGAGATCTCGATCAAGATCTAATGGTCGCCGCAGACGCTCATACGATAGAGCAGCCCGTTCTAATTCCAAGTCTCAATCGCCACGAAGAAATCCAGAAAGCCAACGAACTGAGCGATCTGCTCGTTCTCCTGTTAGACGATCACCCTACAAATCTAGACAGCGATCAACTAGTTCCTCTTCACATCATAGATCAAAGAGTTCTTCAGAGCGCAGTTACAGTGATAAAAAGGAAAAATCACCCGTGCGTCGCGATTCGCCTGACCGTTACAAAGCGGAAGATCGAAGAAAAGATGGTAAGAATGAATCACGCGAATACCGTGGACGTTTCTCTAGATGTAGGCGTAGCTCCAGTAGTTCTTCTAGCAGTAGTAGCAGTAGCGACAACGGAAGTAATAGACATGATGGAAAAGATCAAAAAAGTCCAAGTAATAGCTCAGCGAAGCCATCCTTAAGTCCTCAACGGGGCCGCAGGTCTTATAGTAGCAGCAGCGGAAGTAGTAGTGACGGCAGTGGCTCAAAGTCTTCAGAAGGTATGCAGGTATTAGTTGTGTACTTGATGTTCTACGTGTAAGCGTATTTTAACAATCACTTATGCATCGTTACATAAGCGTATATAGCAATAGTACAACTTAATATTATACTATATGTATGTGTGCATATTTGAATACAAATTGATACGAATTGCATCTTCCATTTATGTAAAGATTCAATCGGGTTAAAGCAGGATTGATATACACGTTTACTGTCTTACTACAAACGTTTCGTAATATGATCATTACATTTTCGTTGACGTACAGTATCTGACGCTCTATACTATTCCGTAGTTTCATAAGCTACTTCAGTCAGTAAGGTATTTAGTCAAATTTGTTCAGTAGATTTTGTCTGATAACGGCGTGAAATGCTATATTTAGTTATGGTTTACCTTATATATAATCCAGTAACTCATTTTACTTTTCTTTAACGACGGCGTAAAGTTAATTATTGTAATAAATGTGGGTGTAAATTTACCCACTGTGAAGTATCTGTTTCATCATTAATCTACTCAGAAAGTTTAAAATGCGCTCTTGTGACTAATTTTCTCTATCAACTCAATGATCTTCAATCTCTTTTTGAATGTTAAATTTGTTGATTTTGAAAAAAACATCGTTAAACAAGATTTTACTGAGAATGTGATTTCCGCTTGAATTTTTCTACCGTAGGTGATGCAAAAAAGTAACAACAAGGGACCTTTACTTTGAAATTATTTCTCTATGATATGCGAGAGACATTGGAGCGTCAGTTTCGCTTTTTTACGACGATTATATTTTGTAAATTATTTCGTAATTATTCAATATCATTATGCTTATTATATCTACAGGTTAATATTAATCCATCGATAGGAAAATGAGATCGTTTATGCCTATTTTATTTACTGTTTCATGTTAATAGTTATAATTTTGGCATGTTAACCAAATGGTCAATACACACATGTATCGTAGATATACAGCATATTTGATAACCTTTTAGTTTACATTAGGATAATAAGAGCCTAAGATTTATGTGCAAGATGTCACAACCGTATTACGGTCAGGAAATATCCGTCGTCATGAGTGATTTCAATGGTTTGATAATAATTCATATAGCTTAAAATAGGCACGAAGGTTGAAATAGCCGTGACGTAAGTTAATTCAGATAGTATAACTGCATTGTCTTCATGAACCAAGTCGCCGTTTCGAGCACTGCAAGTGATAAGTAGTTCTAAGTTTAGCGGGACTCATCTGTATTTTATATGATACGTTTTGTATACGGAATAGGTAATTCCATATCTTAACGTCGATGTCCTCAGCCTTTAAATCGTTCTTGTATTTATACTTTTACAGAGCAAGGAGCTACTGATAGATAACAAATCCAAAATAAATTGGATGGATATGAATGTAGTATTGTAAGTGATCAGTTCTGTACAACATCTAATAAAGTTTTTATAATTTAATCCATAGATTTCCTCTACAAGTCAATGTTAGTTGTGATTGTATTTGGATAAGCTCTATAGGGCCAAAATATCCAACATTAACGGCAAAACTACTGCTGCAACTCATTCATACTCTACTGTACTTAGTAAGCGTAGAGTGCTTCGAAAATTATTGAAATACATATTGTTCAACTGTATTCAATTCCTAATAGAGGTGAATCTTCGATTTCCAATGTAATTTTCCTATCGCACAAGCAAGTTATTAGTGCTGAGTGTGAGTTATATAGCTAAACTAATAGCTATTAAAAGATACCTATTCATATCCATAAATATTGAAAATATTCATAACTGAGCGGCCGATATTTATTAAGCAACAGAATCTTCGTAGTACCTCGGAATTTGTCCGGTAGTAATACCACCTATTAAAAGGTCTACCAGACTTGTACGATAAGATTTCGTATATGGTGGAGTCAGAACTCATTTCATCGGGATCGTCTAGAGGCATATTACACAATAATAGCTCTACCGCCGTTACTTACTGTATATGTGATACGATTGCATTGCAATTCATATACTGTATACTGTAATTGGAGGCAGAAATCATCTAAAAGCCTTTATACAACATTTATAGTGTTGGTAATTGTACTTTAGATAGCCATTCCGCACTCATCGACAAGGTTAGTAGCAGCTCGTTGCTAGATTAGCAGCGCTAGCTAGTAGAATTATTTTCTTAAAAAATTTTATTCAAGGGTGTATATTGAACCAGACAAGAAATGAATCCATTTAGTATGAAATGATTAATCCAAAGGCTAAAATTTTAGCTCTAAATTCAATCTAACAGTTGAAAATTTCTGTTTTATCACCGTCATCGCTAAGTTTAGAGAATCATTACCACAATAACTGCTACATTTATGATAGCAATTTGCTAAACATATCCAACACCAACCAGATTCTCTGACTATTAAATTAATTAATTAAAATGCCCATTAATAGATGTATTGGCCGCCTAATTGGCAGTATTACTATACTCTAGGACACATATTATGCGGCTACCTGTAGAAACGTTATCTAATCAGCATAAAGGACAAGTACAGTATAGTATTGAATACAGCATTGGATTAGCATTAGCCAACTCCCTGGTGTGCAGCTGAGCATAATGCATTACTGTACTTATAATTATTATTATTAGCGAATGTAGGAGTAAATAAAATGTTTTTATAACATCCGTTTCAAATCATAATACAAGCGTAATCAATTAATTAATTAACGGTTACCAACTACTGCGTATATACTGTAGTAGAATCTGCTAAGTAGATAAAAGTTAACGTCATAAACATTAGTTCTTTGTATTAATCCGTTTATAGATCGCTTTACAGTGCTAGCTAAAGCAGCGATTGCTATTTTGCATGGATGTCGATTTCCCGTTCATCACATTGGAGGTTCAGCGGGATTTTTAGACTGAAAATAAAGTAATTGCTCAACTGAATTATTCTTCCATTTGTATAAAATTAAGACATTTTCGATGTTGGATAGATTTTGAAAATCCATTTGTATCGATGAAGACGAATGTGAATTAGCTGGTTGAGAGTAAATTACCATAATAACATAATAAGAGTATAAGAGCAACTCCTGTTATGAGTACATAGCGTTTATGCACTCCTACTACGTTACAATGGGCGTTCACTACGCTGTACACTGTACAGTAAAGTCGATTTCAAAATTGTTTTTATTACTAGTAGGAGGAAATAGTTGGTAACCAACTACAGTAATCGTTTGCACTTGTGGCCTGCAGGCAAGTATGATGGAAAATTTTGTACCGGTAGAGAGAATTTTTAGACTTATGCGGATTTAACCTACAGTATACCGTATCCTATAATGCGATATGAGGAGGTGATAATTCCAGCAATTTCTTGAATAAAATGAGTCAGGGTAGATGATTCATTAATCCTTAATCATCTCTAATCAATGATTCAAATTGCTAAAATAGAATTAATTGTATTGAGGTGTGTGGCCTACACGCGCATCACTTTTATGTTTTTTAAAGCCTATCTATCATACACTCATTCAATTGGTGGATAGAAATAAACAAAGAAATTAATTGTCAACACATTAGATGACACAGGTTGGCAATCTTGATAAATTAAATTAAATTTTAACATGCAGTATACTTATATCATGATGTGATGGCTATTACTCATGAATAAAATCAAAATTGATTATAATGAAGTACTGTAGATAGTTGATTGCATGCTTTAAAGTTTATCCTTAATTAAATTTCTAACATAACTCTCTTTATCAGATAAAAAGATGCAACATCCATCAAAAGATAAAATTCGACGTGAATTACAAGTAGAATAACAACGGATTCAATACTTGCAGATACGATGATACCATCATTTGGGAAATATTAAAAGTCAATCATGGCTTTGTTAGTGTAAAATTTAGATCGAAAATTGCAGTGGTATCCATCGACTTGTCAAGCCTTGACAACGTTAGATAAAATCGATTGTAGTTCAACATGCAAATAGCACTAGGACAATGGCCGTGGGATGTTCATCACGGTAGTCATGGTTGGAATTTGATAAATATTGTCAGTGTCAACAGGGGAAATAGAATTGATTTCAATAATTTCAGCAAGCCCAGCCTATCAGATCGATAGAAAAAGGATCAGCGCTGGCAGTCCATTAGTGCCGTATTGTAGAAAGTAATATTTGGGTTCAATGCAATATGGTACGGACATGTTTTCTTTTACTGTGATGGCGTTAACAATTTAGCGCCCACTGCTTAACATGAAATTGTCCCGCTGCCTAACCATTTCGATCATGCCATTTAACGCCCACAGGACAAGGGGAGAGTAATTAGTAGTCGAGTATTTTCGAAAAGTTTATATAACTGCCATGATGATGAAAATTGAAGACTTTTGCAACATACCAATTTGGCAAGGCGTTGCTTGAGGCCATACGGTAAATACAACTTGTATGATACAAGTGCGCTACTACTGTATACTGTACTCTACAGTACACTAGAATTGGCTAGTTAAAGTTGGATTTTAGTAATCATAAAGGAGATTCGGAACAGTTCTGCCGCCGCAGACTCTTCAATCTTTTGCAAGATTGAGTAGCTCATGTCTGTTTCGAATCATGCAGAGCAAAGTGCAGACAGCAGAGTCATATTAATTAAGTGTCTGTATCTTGGTTAAAGGGTCAGCGAGGCCTTGGTAGACTACTGCTTAGCTGCAACGTATGTACACTATACAGAAGCCTACAAGGCTACTGAAGTAAATGAAACTATACTGTACAGCCGACACCAGTACTATAGTCAAAGTGTAAAAGTATAAAGTATTAGCGACAACGTGTTAACCACATTCACTAAACCTTGTTCAAATTCAGCTTACTACGCTAAGGCAGACCTACAATTTGTCCTGCCGTTCGATTGTACTTTCGAAAATGAGGAAATGGTGCTGCTCGTCAGCAGGGATTTTAGGAAAAAAAATAATAACAGAATCATTGCCACTACCTAATACAGTAGTTTTATTTTATTTTATTCTGGTTCATAGAAATGTCCCACCAGGAATAAAACTACTACTGTAGTAGACTATACAGTACAGTAGTAGCAAACATAACGTCCTTGTCTATACTGTAAATAGTGTATTACATCCAATCAAAATACTATTTATCTTTCTTTCCTGGCGACGGCATCCATCCATGGCCTTGCGTGTTAAGACAGTAGTAACTGACTGCCGGTACTACCACTATATTAGAAAGCCTTAGCAAAAAGCAGAAAGGACGCCACCCTCCCCCATTCCATTGACATGATCAAGCACCGACAAAAGGAAATTATTCCAACTAATCATCGGCGATGTTGGACAGCCCCATCAACGCTGATTGGTCGATGGGCTACAACTAACAAATAGCCTAATGCGTTGTTAAGATTGTATTGAAATGATAATCAATGTTAACGGTACCTGTACTATGCCTAGATAAGAATAGATAACATTATCATCTATTCAATACGTTGGAGATAATTTCAACCAATCGTTATCGTGATAATACTATTGATCGATTAAAACATCATCAAGACAATACTATCTATCATCGTTACGGTATTGAATCAAAGGCTCCAAGCGACCTTGATCATCAAACTGCAAGCTTTCAAATATGCTCATAGCAAAATTGTTTTCAATCATCCATTGTCATCGGTGAGTAATGGCTCCTCCTATTGTTGGCTTCATTGACGGGCCTTGTTCTCTTTTATGTTCAAGTTCTTTTTTTCCCCATCTCTAATCGAATTACGTCGACGATCACTGTTCAAATTTAATACTCTTTCTACTTCATTCCACTCGTGTCTTGTACTTTGATCTTACTCTCGGCAAGAATAATCGATAGCGGTTAACGGCGTTGATTGAGTGCTGTGCCCTATGATTTGCTGTTGACGACTCTTTATCACTTTACATCACTAGTCAAAACACTCTGACTTCATTTCTCAACTGACTTGGTACGTAGTGGTAGTGGCTACAAAAAACAACCAAACAAATTAACTCTTGTAGTAAGCATTTTGCCATTCAATGATGGTTATGATCTAAATCATTGGCTTTTCTACTCTTATTTCTTTCTATCGATGGTGAAAATTAACGTCAAGACAATTTCAACTCTATTCGCTACGTATATTTCAAAGAAGAATTAATTAGCCTTAACGAGAGCGTCGTCGCCGTGTGTTGTCGTCGCTTTACCACCATTTTTTTCTATTATTATTACACCTCCTTTTCCAGCGATTTCTAAATGTCGCCTTTACTTCACTTGATTTTCACTTTCTTCATCATCTCCATGGCCTATGGACAAATTCCAATGTGTGCCTTGAAAGATGGCAAAAATCAACCCATTTCATCGCAAGTTCAATATAATGGTAAGTCTTTGCCAACAAAAATACACCCCTGTACGTCTACACTATGCGATAGTCAATAGTTCAGCTTCGGTCATTATTAATCCATATGGAATGCCCGGAAGGGAAATTACCATCAATTATAATTTAACTTCTTGTTTCCTTGATACAACGAAAGCCAGATAAAATTCGATACATGAAATTTTTTTTTTCCAACTGTGTTATGATTAGACAAGTCAAGAACCAAATTAAAGTAACAACTAGTAGTCAAGTTAGAGATTAAAGTATTGATTTTACTATTTCTATTTGAGTTGGATTCGTTGATAACGGGAATAGCAAATTAAAATCAATCCTCATCAGTCTACTAATAATTCACATTCACTCCCATAAACATAACCATCATTTTTATTCCAAAGCATAAGTCGATAATGTGTACAATCAGACTTTTTTTCAAAGTTAAATGCCATCCTCAATAATTTTCTTTCATAGTTTTAAACTTGGTTTTAGTTATTAAAGTTAAATGGATTCAAATACTGTCGATATAGAAATTTGCGCCTTATCCTATCTCATCTTGTCAATAAGTGTAATATAAGGACGTGATGTTATTAAAAAAAGGATTACCGTAATGTTGAAATTTCTCATCATCGTTATTATCCTTTCAACTCAAACGCAAACAACGAGGATCGAAGTTTCTCCTGCACTCCATTCTAGTCGTTTATCTCAAAAGAATTAAAGTAATATGTGTTGACTATGGCAGACATGTTAGATTTTGAATCTTGTTCAATCTTCAATTTTATCACCTATAAAGATGTTCTACAACTAGAGTAGGAGGATAATACAATTTCAAAGCTAAGGATAGCTTTAAAAGTCTATTGTGTTCGATCTTGTTGATACTTGCAATAAAAATGGTATGAATTACTTTGCTACTATTTCCAAACGAAAAAGTGATAGATAATAAAGATCCAATCCTATTTTTAGTCATGATTGGAATTCCATTTTCAATTACTCCACGCCAGACAGCCATAGTAAATAGAATGAATAATTATTCTAGCTATATTATTTATTCTACTCATGGGCTGCTTTTGCAGTCGAATTACAACATGGGACTAGTCTATGTTGCTATATTTTTCTCCCTCATTGCTAGCTTGTTGTTGTTTTTGTTAGTTTTACTCGTTGATATTACATACACTACAGTAACAAATTGAGAAAATATCTCCATCAGTTATCAACACCAAAGATGGCCATTTAACAACTTTATTTTTTTAGTACCGTAAAAGTTAATTTGTCTATTAGAAAATCATGGGAATATGAGACTATTAATCCGTTAACGCTATCTAGCTGGAGGTATCAAATTTATTGGACAAATAACGATAAGATAGCGATAACTTTCATTTTATTTTTACCGATAGTCTATTCATAGCAATGGCTTTTGAACCCTCCAATAGATAACGATATACCGTTACGGGCTGTGAAAACACAGCAGTGGGCAAAATTCCCAATATGGTTTTTGCCTATGAACCGCTTTGGAAGTGGATTTTTCCACCCTATACTTGTACGCGTAGATTATCAAGTTAGCGAAGTAATTTATCGATGATTTTAATTATTCATTTTACTACTGACGCTGTCAATTGTAGCGATAAGTGCAGTAGATAAACTTCATGTGATAGTATAAGTGGAATTCACTCATTAACAAAAATGATATTCAATCTAGTCAAGTTATTGCAATATCAAATGTAATCGATTGGCATTTCCTGATTCTGTGATGGGAAAGATGAAGGATGGGAGGGCACGCTAAATCCCTATCTAAGAATGAAATTCCACATTCCTTGTTTTATGAAGGATAGGATAGGTAAAATTCCATCGTTAACTAAGTTAGATAAGTTGGAAAAAATGTTGAATAAGAGATACAGTTAAAATAGAGTCCAAAAATGATGGAATTGCCTGACCCAGGTAGAAATTGTAGAACTTACATCAATTCTTTGTTGGTGTGTTACATCAAAAATATACCGATACTCCTTGATATTCCAGTTTGCGGCTTGTAACTCAATTGATTTTAATCTCTTATTTAAAATTGAAGCCATTTGAGTAGGCAAGAATACAGTACCTTTACACTCTCCTAATTACAGCTAATTTTGGTGAAACAAAATTGAAAATGCTCAACAAAGCGCTATATTTTTCTTCTATTAACATATTCTATTCACTTGGAAAGAAAGAATTCATCTTCGTCCAAGCAACAAGCGATCTTTTAATGTTTGAAATAGATCCTATTCAATGAGTTACTACTACCTTATAGAATAGAGCAACGGAATTGCTGTACGCTTGTTTTTCAAGTATTTCAAATGGTGAAAAATGCATTCGATTATTTCTTCTTAACTTAAAATAACCTGAGAAGGTCCTATTAAATTTATAGACGAACTTACATCCTGCTTAAAATACAATTGATGTGCATTTCTTGGCTCATTTCCATAAAGCTCATTGATTAGTATTCAAAGAAATAGCTATTTTATCCAAACCTCTAGTTTAATGGATGAATAATATAGCAAATGATGGAAGGATTTAACCTAGTGGTAATTTTTACAGCTATTGATCGAAATGGGCCAGTTTAGAATGATATACAGATGTCTAGTTTTACGAGTACGTTCCATTTCACATATTATCCTTTATTCAACCTTCTTTTTAGCTCTTTAGTAGTAAAAGGTCAAGTATCGTAGTCTGTACACCTAACTAATCGAATGAAACTCTACTTCCGTGTAAAACTATTTCATCAAGAACTATACAAGATGGTGTCCTTATTTCTTGTTTTGATTGCAGTCAGCTGCAGTATTATATTATGATGACAAGCAAAGGATAAAGAAAATACCCGATAACCATGATCTTCCAGTGGATTTTTACCATTTTAGATCGTATTCAATTAATTATTCTTAGGCATTTTGTATTGTCATCATTATATTGGCAGACAAGTAGGAGACTATATGCATACAGTAATATTATTCTTTATTCTCAAACGATAGTAAATTAGAATAGTTGGCTAACTTTTTATAGCTGATTATGAGGAGTATCATTAGAGCCTTGATACTGTAGTGTGTTGATTCAACTATTGCAGTCTAGTTAATCAACTCTTGCCTTGTTTTCTCCTTTTATAAAACTTACCGTGACTTCTTTAATGATAATTATGTAATTCTCATGGAAGTGGAGAGAGAAAATAATAAGAATACTTGGCTCAAGGTTGTATTGATAAATAGTTAAACCGATAAATTACCCAGGGGCGATAAATTCAAGTTTCGTTTCGTTAAATCATTGTCAAGAATTGACTTTGTTCCATTTTACTCTTCTAGGAAAAAATTTCGCGTTACTTGTATTAATTATTATATAATTCTAGCGGAAGTTAACACAGGGAAATGGGTAATTATAAAGTTGTAGTTGGATCAGTTTTTATGACACTACTATTCATACAAGGAATAAGTAAAGCATGAGTTTAAACTGTTCCATTACCTCACGGCAGATTCTAGTTTCATTTCCATAATGATTGACAAACATAGACTAGATATTACAACGTTAAGTTGATTTTCCAATATTTGAATAATAATCAATAGAATCATGAGTAGCTAGTTGATTATTTCAGCAGTGTAATAAGAGTTCAAACGCAGGAGTTATATTAAACTTTGATCAAGGCTTATCATTCTGCTTCCACCACGGGTAAATGACAAGTGATCCCATTAGTACTGGTGAAGATTGATTAATTGATTGATTACGTTGCAATAACTTTCAAATTAATTTAAATTTTTATCCCTAGATAAGACGGCGAAAGTATTTTGTCCCTTACTTAACTAATGATTTAATTATGGCTAAATCTTTGTTATCCTACTCGGTATAAGTTTTATGTGCATTATTAAATTATCCCGTGGAATTAAAAAATCATCAACAATGCATTCAATTTCTCATAACATGGAGACGACCTAGACTGCCTATTCTGTTCATCAAGATTGGAAGTACAACAGAAAATAGGGAGTTTGATGGCGTTTCAAACTGATCTACTTTTTTATTGTTATTTCTTAACGATCTCTTAATTAAAGAGGAGACAGCAAAGGAAATGAATTAAAGAGGAGACAGCGAAGGAAATGAATAACATAGTTTTTTATTTCTCATATCCGCATTAATTTACTCTGTCTTAGCTATCGGGCAACAGCCATATACAATATGCTTTCTCTAAAATAAGTGCAATAAAAAAATAAGAAACCGTGAAGAAAATGAATAACAAAGTTGCATCCATATCATTTTTATTTTTTTTTTTTGCAATAGCATGGTAGTCTTACAATTATATGATATAATTTAAATGCAGTAGGTCATATTATTTTTCTTTCAATAATATCATGATAGTCGTATATTTTATTATCCGATAGAAAATGATCAAAAGACGTCTTTGTCATGATCCATTCTTGCTTGCCTTTACTATTTTCTGATAAGCAATGGCATAAGACTTGATCAGCATCAAGTGTTTATCCTGTGGTACTACTATTCCAATGTTGAAATATTTCCTTATAGATTGTATTGATATTCGTTTGGGGATTTTACTTAACCCTCAATCATACTGGCAGTAGAAACGTCAAGACTATGGCGCCATTGATTTGCATTACTGTTGCCAACAAATAATTACATTTATCTCCTTGTCGTCATCATTCTTTTACCATGTTTTTCTATAAAATGAACAACATGGTTATTGTCCGTTCTGTTACATATTGAAAAAAGAATTATTTCTGCCGATAACATTATCGTGTAAGAAAAAACCCAATTAAGGATTACCCCATAGAAAATATCAAATTCGATATTTTTAAGTTAGGCTGTAAAATTCCCCGCCGTAAAGGGTGATGATCCTCCAAGGAAAAAGATACTCTACTAGAAGGACATTAAGTTTCACATTATGATGCAATAACATGGCGAGTTAATCGATTGACATGCTATAAGAATAGAATCCATTGGAGTATATATTGAAAGACAGCCAAAAAAATAAAAAGTCAATCAAGAAGCAAAATTTTCATAGACAATAGTTGTAAAAGTTTCAGACATGCTTGAGCCACATTGAAAATTTTTCACTGCTTTGCTAATTGTTATGAAGATAAAAAACAGTCCAAATTTCTTTGTCTTGTCTACTATCATGCAGAGCGATGCTAACTGTAGGGAATCCATTGATATGATCATCATAACATAGGGGAATATCGGTTTAAAATATATTTATCCCAAATCGTAGATATTCAGCATGGTCTAAGGCTGATACATAGTAAAGCTATCTCCATTTTTCTTAGCTTTTAAACTTTATTCCAGGTCCAGTACAAGTGGGGGCGAGATGAATTGCCATTTAAATTGACACGACAATATTATTTTAACCCGTGCCAACGATTTCTAAAGTGTAAACTCATTATACTTATATCAATTGTCACCCATTTCAATATGTTCTTATTGAAAATCTAGAACTGTTGTCGCGAGTAGTAGTATCCATTTCAGTCTTGGACTTATTTTCTTGTCATAAAGAGCCCAATCATAGCCTTGACTATGATATCCCATTTAATTTTAATTCAGATTGTAAACAGGACTTTTTTTCTCTCCTTTACATCTGCTTAATCGTTGCACAGAACTCCTTTAAATCGTAACCAATATTCATCTTCCTCGCCTGTTATGACTACTACATTAGTAAATTCATTCTCAATACGAATTCGTGAATTAATTGTAGTAACTTCTAATATTCTTAGATCTCTTAGTTTTACTTCGTTATTCTACACTAAATATTGAACAGGAATCTGTAAATTAATGATAGTGGCTACTAACGTTATTAGATCTTCTTTCAGTATTAGCTGAAATAGGTAGTTTTACAAAGCTACTTTACGCTAAATATTGAACACCAATCCGTGTACTAATTGTAGTTATAATTAGTATTCTTAGATCTATTTTCAGTCTTAGATGAAATTAGTAATTTCATTTCGTTATTTTACACTCAATGTTGAATACGATTCCGCGAATGCCATATAAAATGTTGATTGAGTATATATATAGTGTTAAAATCATATCGCCTAATTGACTTTCAGTCTTGGATCAAATAGGAGTCGTATTTTGACTGTTATTTGATTCTAGCAATAGAGCACGACTCCATTAAAGCAGTATAAAATCTTTATTGACCAATTGTCACTTCTCTAAATATTGTGTGTAGAATTGTACTAGCTACGATTATCACTCAACTGAATTTTACTCCTAACCCAGACTCCTGAACTAATTCCTGATTGTAAAGGAATCTAATGGTCTTTTGCGACCCTCTTAAGTACGACCTAAAACAACGATTTTAAAATACTATAGACAATTGTGACTATTCATTGTCAAAAAGTAACTGCATCTTTTCAAGTCTGCGAAAGAATCTGAATATTTACAATTTGTCTGATTCCTATTTTATACAAGCTGTGAAACTTTCCATTAATTATCATTCTTATACTAAATGTACAAAATAGATAAATCTGACTTAGCTTTAAGAATACAAAAATCAATCATCATCGTTTTCAATCTACTTGTAACTATATCATTGTACAAAACAATTCAGAAAATAATCTTTCAATGTTATTCGTATCGCTTTGGCTTAATGGATGGCTGCCGTTGTTTTTTTGCTGACCCCCTACCTTTACCCTTTGACCATTTGTAATAGCTTCTAAACACGTGATGAGCTCCAAGAACAACATGGAGTGCATCCTACGTTACTAGGCTAACGCAGAGTCGGCCACTAAAAGCATTAACTAGTCAATATTTTATGACGGTATATCTTGTGATATATAAATTAAACTATCTAGAACGATATTTCAACTACATTTCCTCTGCGGTAAAGGCATTAAATCATGATGTTGTTTAATATTGTTGAAATCAGGGAAAATAATAATATTATAAAAACAATTGCTAGCAATTTTTACTACGAGCCAAATGTTTACTCTTACTATTCTATAGAAAATGATGAAAAAATTATGTCTATCAAAGTGTAAAATAACTATTTCTAATCGTGACCTTATTTGCCCACGATTAATTTTAATATCTGTTCGATAGGTTAGTATTAAATTTCAGGCTGAGATAAAGTTTGACGAAAGTTAAATGACTTTTTTTCTCTTGAGCTGTTATTATGTAAAAATAGGGATACGGGATGGCCTAATACATCGAGTAGAAAAGTTTATATGAAATTATCTATGGAATGGAGTTAGTTTAATGTTATCTAGAGTTAATGGAGCTAATGATATTAGCGTGATATATCTGAGAATTTTATCGAGTAAGCTTGACTTTTACAGACCGCTTTTCAACGCTATGATTAATTACGACACATACTATACTCATAGAATGACCAAAAAGGGATAGACAGTATACGAATTTTCTAGCGATATTTTTGAGACTGTATTACTTTTCCACGTAGGTGAGATATATTACAATAGCATAATAACAACTAAATTCTACCCACATATTGAATAAACTTCATTACAAGCAGCCCTTGTCTTATGATCGAGCTATTACAGTACAGTATCTGTTGAATTGAACAAAAAATGTGTAGAATTATTCTAACCAAATCATTTACCTTCTTTTCGATTCTATTAAGTGTGCACAATTATATCGAACAGAATTATTCTAACCCTATCATTTACATTCTTTTCCATTTTATTAACTATATGAAATGACATAATATAGATTTAATCTAACGCAATCATTTCTTTTCTTTCTCTTTTTATCAAATGTGTAAAATTATATCAAAACAGGTTTATTCTAACGTTGTTATTTTCTATCATTCTATTTATTACCAACAGAAATCAATGCTATTGTTTATAACAACCCATCTTATACTAACTATGCAAGAATGGCCTACGATTCAGGTCGCAGGAAGTTAATTGTTGGAGCAAAGTAAGTCAATGATCAATTAAGTACGGTTGCTCAATCCTATTGACTAACTTCCTAGGTTGATCGCCTCCATTAAATCATAACGATTGAATAGGTCTAAAAAATGGATCAGCAATGATCCCTTTATTCGCATTTTAACCTTTGTGAATATTCTAATCGTCTTTTAGAAATGCTTTCGTTAGCTTGGATACATCGGATATATCACTATCACCAAGGGTAAGCCAGGCTATTTTACTAGAATTGGATCTATTGCGATATTAACTCTAGCATCAAATAGTGCTCTACCTTTGCAAAAATGGAAAGCTTGACCTTTAGACGCTCATACAATGACCATTTATTTTTCCTATAGGTGTATCCTGTACCTGTTAATCAAGCAATTAAATCAACTTGCACAAGCGCAAGACCGACGGTAAATTATTAGACAGACAGTAAATAAAGTTATTTATTGTCTATAATCAGCAATATTGTTTTTACGTCGCTCATTGGACGATAGTTAATTAGAAAGAAATGAGATAACGTCTATTTTTTATCGTCCTTTCTACGATTGCAGTTGAAAAGCATCTTACTCTTTTAATGCAATTTCAATCACGATAAAAATCAATGTCATTAATTGAAGATATAATAAGGAACGAAAAGTCGTTCTATTCGATACAGCTAATAGGAAATAAAATCCAGACAAAATTAATTATACAACACTTATACATTAATTGATATTAAATATTCTTCTAAGCTCTAAACGGTTATTTATCTAATTAGTTTATTACATATTTGTTTGCAGAAAGTGCAACAATGCGAAAATTTCGTCCGTGTCTTACTGGTCCATGATGATACCTTATTAGTTTGTGGTACGAACGCCTACCAACCCATCTGTCAAAATCGATCGGTAAGAAAAATGTCAATAAAGGAATGAATTAATTTGGTGGTAAACAAAACTATAAATAGCACGCTATTAATTTAAAAAATTCCCGGACAAATACATTTTGCAGACATTCATTTGACTTTTAAAAATCTACGCAGACACTTTAAAAATATTCATAAAGGATTAATTAAATTAGTTAGTTTAAGTGAGTATAACGTTTGGTATACTGCGATTTTACACTATCAAAATCGACTTGAAGTAATAGTCTTGATATGCAATGAAATTCAGACTTTAAATGTTACTGTGTATCAATTATCGTAGTTTCCTGGCAGCGATGATAAATTCATATAGATATCAACATATCATAACCTTAATCCATAGATAATGTCGATATACAAAATCCTGAGAGATTTTGCTTAACAATTCGCTTCTAATTTAAATAGAAAATAGAGGTAATTTTAACCGTAGTGTATAGTGTAAAAATTTTAGCTTGGCTGTAGAAAATCCTACAAATGTAGTTCCCCAATCATCAAGAAATGGAAATTATGGCCTTAAGATATTGCATTTCGTTAAATGTAATGGCTGTAGTAAAATAGATATTTTTCAAGTATAAATCAAAGTTGACGTAAATTACGTATATGAATTCATAAGATTTTTATGTAAATTTAACTGTAAACTTTAACCTGATAATACTGATTTGATATGATCAAAAACATAAATATATCACTCTGAATGTCCAAAATCCCTCAAAATATAAAATTGTAGTCATCATCAAAATCTAAAATAACTTCCAAAATGATTTTCTTATTTGACAAATAAACAGTACTTTAGCTTCTCTCAGTTTCATATTGGGTCTACACGTTTGCTAAATAATAGTTAGAATAGATGCATTTTTCGTCTAAATACCACTACAATAGTAATGTTTATAGATGTATAGCCATATTTGCTCTCATGAATTACTGTTTTATCTTCTCACGTGTTGTATAGAGTGAAGGAATTGAGTGATTTAGATCGAATTTGAATATTGATAAATCTCAGTTAGATAATATAAACTGAAGTTATCAGCAAACTCTAATCAACTTTCTCCACTTATTGCATAATTGTAGCTATCTAATCTAGACAATATGTTGACAAATCCGCAAAATTATTACTGTCCAAGTGATCCAACCGTGGATAATGGTGCAATTGTTGACGGTAAGATACTCACAGCCTTTAAATAGTCATGAGGTGATGTTTTTATTTTTACATTGCTTTGTTAGGCTTAGTCGGATAGGATACATGCGATAGATAGTTTTACTTAGTTTATAGTTAATCACATGTTTAATATATAATGTTCATAGTTATATTTCCAATTCTATATGTATTGAGCGAAATATATATATGTATATCCTTTAAACTGAAACAGGAAACAAGATCGCCTTTAGCTATAACCATAACGGCAATCCAACGATACAGATGTCCGAATTGGAAAATGTAAACTCATATGTACGATCGGAGGTCAACAATCGTTGGTTAAACGGTAATTCATTCTACAGTATTCGGTTTAGAATGTGTAGTCATGGATGTTTTCTATGCTGCCATTGATACAGTGCGACGAATTTGATATCTTTAACTGATTTAAATATATGGAGAGCTTGTATAGTATCCTTTCTTTTTATTATACTACTAGATGCGAAATGTATATCTACTCATACTCAATATGTATTTAATATTCACAATGCTACAGTTTGTGCGTTCTTCGTACATATATCTTTAAAGACCTTGCTAAAATGGGATAAACAATTTGAAACTTACTCTTTTAATGTTATATTTAACTAGATCCTCATTATGTTGCTGAAATTTCTCTTCCTGGTGAAATTTTCTTTTTCTTCCGCGAACATGCTACAGAAGCCGAAACTGTTGAAAAAGTAAATATAGATTTAAGCATTTACAATATTACTTAAAAAAATGAATAACGCAGCTAAAAATAATGCTCCAGGCAGCAAATTGATTATAAACTTTTAGTTATAATTTTTTTCATGCTAAAATTAAACTATGATGTCAGTCAATGAATTGTGGCATAACGTTACAAAATTGACGAAAAATAAGCTATATAATTAAAAAAAATTATATAATGCACTAATAATAAAATTAAAATTTTAATTCATCATAGATGATATTTTCTCGTGTATCAAGAATATGTAAGGTGAGTAATTTTCGACGCTATTAAAATTGTTGAAAAGTTTTTGTATCCGATTCTAATTCAAGTGTAGAACTAGAAAAGTCTAACTGAGTTTAAATTAAATATGTAGAATGACCAAGGTGCTCCTAATGCTGGCTTGAGGCATATGATGACCTCCTTTCAGAAAGCGCGCTTGGACTGCTCATTACCTGGTCAATATCCTTATTACTTCAACTATATGAGTAAGTTGATTATATGTTATGTGATATATAATTATAGTATTCTGATGTACATTTTGTATGTCCTAAGGTAAGCTAATAATAATAAGCCGTGATAATAAAAATATTTCTAATATACTCGCAACATGCTATAGGGAAATCTATAGATTCAGGCTGTGCTAATAAATTCTTTAGCTACTTTTTAAAGATATTGTTCATAATGATTAATTATGATTAGCAAAATTGTAAATTTTTTTAGACTGTACTTGCAATACTTTATTACTTATTTGATAGATGTTGATTATTAATATATGATTTGATTTCAACATTTTCTAGAGCATGTACAACACATTTCAGGAACTTATAATCCCAATGGTATTCATACAAAGCGTGATTTATTCTATGGTGTCTTTACAACTGCAACGAATGGCGTTGTGACATCTTCAGCGATATGCGTTTATGATGTTAAAGCTCTCAATACTTCATTTTTTAGCGATTTTAAAGCGCAACGCTTCAATGATACAAACTCCGGACCTAAACTCGATGTTGATTCGGCATGGATCCGTCAAAAGAATCCACTTGTAGATCGTTATAGACTATGCAAGCAAAGCCCAACAACCGCAGCTGATGAAGCTAAAGTTGCTTTCAAGTATCAACTCATGTATAATCCAGTTCAACCACTAACAGGCAGACCATTATATGTTCGAACTGGCCAATTTAGTCGCATTGCAATTGATCAAGTTACAGCTAAAAGTGGTGAAGTTTACGATGTCATGTTTGTCAGTTTAGACACTGGTCATGTTGACAAAGTAGTCATGCTACTGGATTCTGCAACACGTAAATTCACGAAAGCTCACAAGATTGAAACCATAGATGTTTTGCCAAGTTATGCTAAGGGCAACAATCGCAAGATATTATCGATGGAATTGCATAAAGCCAATAGCAAATCCTATTTGTATCTTGGTACTGAAACATTAGTTGCCCAAGTGCCACTAAGTCAATGTCAACGGTATAAGAGTTGTGAGGATTGCCTTGGCATAAAGGACCCTTATTGTGGATGGAATACTCAAAGTAATCTATGCACTACTATGCCATCTAGTAATATGCAACATTGGCTACAGCGATTAGATGATAGAACTGTGGACAGTTGCCCATGTGTTAGTAGTTGTTCACTAACGGCGACTTCTGTCAGTTATACTTCGGCAGTCTTAAGCGTCTCATTAAGTGGTACAAATTGCAATAGTGGCGCAGCTTTATTACGAGATAATATAATTTATAAAAATTATACAAATCGTATTACGTCAACCAATATCCAAGTCGATAATCTATCACCTGGTAAATCGTTTACTTTTGAAATGCGTCCTTTTCAGGCGAAAACTTGCGGCAACCTGTGTAATACTAAAGTCACTACTAAAGCAGGTACACCCATTTTAAACGAATTAAGTATTCAAAATAATCGAATCAACATTAAATGGCGAGCTGTTGCTGACCTACCAACCAATAAAGCTATTTATTATCAAATCTATCGCAAAGGTGATAACTGTACTAAATTCATTCACACTACCACTACAACAGCTGAAAAGTCTCTTACCTACGAAGATGGCAATATTCGTACAAATCAGCAATACGATTATTCAGTTCGAGCATGTTATAGCAATAAAACAGAGGATTGCGTTGCAAGTCAATGGAAATCAATATCTACATCGGGTATAATCATTCCAACTGTATCTAGTATTTTTAGTTCTGTCGGAGTTACAAGTAATCCACAAGGTCAAGGTAATGGTGTCAACGTATGGTTATATGCATTTATAAGTACTGCTGGACTACTTGTTATAACAGTCATTGTGGCAATCTATCTACTATGTCGACAATCCAATAAACGTAAAACATTCTATACCGGCGAAGATAGTAAAAATGTAACTGAATTAGACACTATTACCACACCAAATACACCTGCTGCAAGTATCACTAGTACACCAATGAAGAATAATAACGCAAGTATTCAACAGTTTGTTAATTTAACGAAAAATGAAGAACTGCATCGTTCCAACAACAATTTATCCATGTCTACCAGTAATACCTTAAATTCTGTCAATGGTATACCACCTAATTACGATAAATGTATGGATAATCCTAATTTAGCTTATGAATCGATGAAGCCGGAAGATCAAGTCGATTATTCAACTAATTCGTTGAAAAGAGACCTTCCTAAAGCGTACCACAATGGCCCCTATAATTCTTTACCAGCGGAATTTCGCAAGAATGGACTAGATGGTAAACAGCAATCGACAAATGGATATGACAGCGATATCGTTGTACCAAAGCATGGTATGCATACCAATACTTTACCGCATAACATCACTAATCAAAGTGGTCGTGGTCAAAGTAGTGCTCGTAAGCAGTTATTCCATAGTTTACCTCGTGATGCATCATTAAATAGTCAAGATTATAAAATACGACGTCCAAAAAAGCTAGATTTATTACCGTTACATGATGAAGATGAATTATCCACACCTGATGATGAAACTAGATACAATAGTTTAGGTAGACAATCATCTCGTCGAGGCAATGGATCAGTCTATGATAGTAGCCCAAATGATCCACTGCCACCAAGATCACCACGAAAAAAGCAATATGATAGTATGCAATCAGCATCAGAAGATGAAATAAGATATAACAGTATGAATAGACGAACACCACGTAAGCAAAAAATTCTACCCGGTAGCAAATCCCATACCAATAGTCCAGTAGATCCACTTGCATCATCACAAAACAAATTTGGCAGTCTCAATCGTGAAATGAATCGTAGTCGTAGTTATGATCCTGAATATTCTATGGCTTCAATTTATGGTACAACACCTCGCCAGCTATCTGTACAACATAATCGAAATTATGACTATAATCCTTCTTTATCGCAAATACCATCTGATGATAATTATGAACATGGCTATCAATCAGATGGTCGAACACCACGATCAAGACGAGGCAGTAATGACTATCCTAGCTCTAACTCAAGACGTGGCAGTTTAAATCGTGATCCTTCTGTTTCTGGCACAATACCTCGTTCTAAATACGTTCGTGAATTATCAGCTGGAAATCATCGTGGCCCAGGCAATTTAGAAATATCTAGTTCAAGTTCGCATCGTAGTAGTAATCGTTCAGATGCTATGATTGGTAACAAACCAACCTTTATTTAATTGGAAATTGCGATAATATTGTATATAGATGACAAATTTACAGTATCAATTGCCTAATCCATTGCAATGTTCTCTTCATGGTTAACATGTTACTGATGAGATAAATATTATAGCAAGTAATGATGCTATGATACTGCAACTAGTTACTAGTATAAAACGAGAGGAAAGCTATCTTATGAGTAATACTCACAATGTGAATATAAATATTTATATATAACAAAATGATGTCAATGGTTATAGTAGAAGAGATTGGACGGCAATTGAAATTTGAAGCAGAATGTTTAACATAGCTAAAACTTTAATCATGATACATAATCCTTATTAAAATAACAATTTTTTTATAGAATCATTCTATTTACTAAAAGCATATACCGTTGTAAATTTAACGTAATCCAAGGATTAAATTGCTAATAATGGCCAACATCGACTTCGTTTGTGGCTGATAATTCAATTCGATGATTCAAACTGTTACAATTTCTAATATTACTTTAATAATGTCTACCAAAGATCTGCAATTTGATACTGACAACAAACAAATGCTTGTCATTTTTCTTATAATGGATTGATATCAATTAGGCACTCTAATGATATTTTTTATCAATTGATTATAAACTCAATGATTTAACTTCACTAGAAATCATGTTACTCTGTACGCTAATGAAATACAGCTTGTATCGCCATTTCTCTTTACTGAAGCTAATTTATCGAACGTGTATGACTTTCATCTCGTAAAAAGTGACTGTGATGTGGCTGTGTTATTGTATCAACTTGGAATTATTGGCTACTACTTCTATCATGATCTTTCACTCATGGAAATAGTACAAAAACTATATTTGAAAGGTACCGTCAGCTGAAGACTTAATTTCCACTTTTTAACTTCAGCACAAGTCCTTCATCTACCAAGGAAGGTAAATAAGTACAACATTTGAAGCTTCCTGTTGGAATCCGCCTAAATATTTACGATAAAGTAATATCATTAGGTAATGACTCAACTTACTGCTATAACAGGCGAAAATTTCATTCACTATTATTAAATTACTATCAGAAATTTATTGCTAAATTGCCGTATTACTAGATAAGTCCATAATTTGCATAGTTATTCTTTTTTGGATTAACTATGATCATGCTTTGTACCCTTACTTGAAGCAATTTTGTAACATAAAGGCTACCTTTGGTACTCACTATTAAGTACTAAGTACTATAGCATTATATAAAAGTAGCTTAGCTTAACTATGGTGGAGCTGATGATTTAAAAATAACGATTATTATCTGATTGAAATCTACTTTTCTCAATGCATTAAGTTATGGAACCTGTTGCAACTGCTATATTGAAGCCATTCTGTGAATCTATTTCGTCTCTTTTGCGGTATCAATACCATTTTTACTGCTTTAACATGTTGTTTGCTTCGGTTAAATTCTCATTTTGTTGATAAATGACAACTATGAAGAAAATTCTTATTTTGTAAAGATGATAAATTTTATTTGCTGTATTGATCATGTCTGATTGCATTATTACTGTCATTACTTCAATTAAAAAAGGAAATCAATATTTATCAGTTCATCGTCCTGGACAATAATTTGATCAACATTCTTTGAATTTGAACGGTTTAAATATTTAATTGAAATCGTACATTGGATAAAATGTACTATTGAAGGTGAATTCAGAACGATGTGTATAATGCTGAAATATGAAATCATCTGCAATCTTTTGCTGTGATGGCATCTATTTATATGAAATGATGCATTGTTAATCTGCATAGTAACATTCCATTTTTTTTTTAAATATCATCATCATGTAACTATGGTATTTTTCCATAACTTGGATATGACAAGTATTTTGATCATTATGTTTTGCTAACGTTGTTAATTTAAAGTCGCAGTTAGTGAAGTTAATCTGTTGATGTTTAACGTGCACCTGTATATATTAATATGCTGGCCATTCCTGTCGACAATTTATGTGTTGTACTGTCCGATTTTTGTTGCTGTTATTGATATTAGAATTCTTGCAGAATTGTTGATAACATGGTTATAGTTTTAACTAGTTGATGTAATGAGTTACTCTTATTTTATGAGTGCACCTAATCTATCTCTTAATTGTTACGAAATTCATTCCATTCAAGAATCAATCCATTATTTTGATTAATTACTATTGTAATCATTGATTAATTCCTAGATTGAAAAAAATCATTTTGTTGATGTTGTTGACAGCAAGCTAAGCTTGCCATGATTAACGGATAATTTTGTTACGAGTTCACCGGTTTATGACAATTGCCATACATGTTTGTGAAATAATTACGCCATGACTTGGAATAATTTAGCTAAGTTAATGTTCATTATTGTCAAATGCAATACAGTTTCGACTAATATTAATGAAATAAAAATTCGTTCAATGAATTGATTTGCGGTCAGGATATGCTTTTGTAATGGCAGCACTCGAAGAATATCCCACTCTTTATACTTGGTGCTTAAATACTGCTCGTGGAATCCACACTCTTGATACTTCGTTTATTATACTTACGCTTCTTTACATATACTTTACATCCTACTGTAATCTATTTCAAGAATTTCTCAAACCACAACAGTTAAGAGTCTGAGGAGGTACAGTATATCACCCCTGTCTCCTTTTCATCGGGTATATTGTAATACTCACTCCCACTTTGCATTAATCTGTATAAGTGAATCATTTCATTTGAATTCTTGTAGATATGCGGTAAATTATATGTCATTTCATTTTAACTGATTCCTACCAAGGGCCCGTAAGAATTTTCTCTTCTAAGTTCCTGCACCTGCCCTTTAACCTAGTGTATTCACTTCCATTAGCAGTATATGCGTATATATTCTACGGGGCAATGTAAGAATATTCTCTTTAGAGTCCGTTCGTGATTAGTTAGCGGACAGCTGAACGCGCACCTATAATAAAAATAAGAAACTTTCTTTACATAAGAAATAAAATACTGTATTCGGGCCTGTAGCCCTCAAATTAAACTTTTGTATGGATTCAGTAAAGAAAAAAGCTAACCCGACACAAATACTGAGAACACACAGTCATGGACTGCTCGTGGACTAGTAAAAATATTTCGTAGTCCATGACAACGTACAGTAGATCTCCTTTTAGGGTCTGTGCATCATGCTGAAACCCCATACCCGCTGCACTATGGACGACAGTACTAGAAGACTAGAAGAAGACTATGGTTGCATAAAACCGATCAAGCAGTAGCAGATAATTGTAATTAGTCAGTAGTACATTATGATCAGCAAGATAGTCGGCCCTCGTGTTTTTACCAGGGACCACTCAATTAAGATTTCTACCTCAAAAAGCCGTAACTAAAATGATCCAAAATTTTCCTATATTTAACAAACACAGTGTAAGGGGAAAATTTTAGTTACAATTTTTAAGGGGGAAATTCTTAGTTGAATAATCGTTTTTGCTGTACCTTATTGTATGTACAGTATATACTGCCCTTCTCTTTCAACCTTATTAACTTAACTTAATTCAAGAAGTTTCTGATGTACTGCAGAGTCTGATAGAGTTTCATCGTGATACACGGTTCAGTAACACAAACTGGTACTGCGCGCAGTACAGTCACACCAAGGACTTTGAAACAAGAAAATTCATTGACTTACAGTAGACCGTTCAGAATTCTATACTGAATCGTCTCAAACGATAGTATTTAGGGTTTTACTTATTTGAGACGTTTCAGTATAAAATTTTGAATAGCAGAATTCTATACTGAATCGTCTCAAACGATGATATTTAGGGTTTTACTTATTTGAGACGTTTCAGTATAAAATTCTGAATAGCAGAATTTTATAATGAATCGTCTTAAATGCTGGTATTAGGGTTTTACTTATTTAAGACGTTTCAGTATAAAATTTTGAATAGCAGAATTTTATACTGAATCGTCTCAAACGATGGTATTTAGGATTTTACTTATTTGAGACGTTTCAGTATAAAATTTTGAATAGCAGAATTCTATAATGAATCGTCTCAAACGATGGTATTTAGGGTTTTACACTTTTACTTATTGGAGACGCTTCAGCATAAAATTCTGAACATCAAGTTAAAAATCTGAACAGTCCATAGTCCATGCTACTGTACTGTACAGTCATGGATAGACGGACTATTCGAAAAAGACCTACGCTTGGACGGGCAGATATTTTCGGCCTCATCTCGTCGCCAAATACTTCGTCATCACAGTACTTCCGTATGCAGACGATCGATTTTGAATGCTTAGAAGTAATTATATAAGATCGTATGTTGAATGTTATTTAAATCAGTGCCAGTGATTTTAGAAATTACAGACAAGGAAAATCCCTACTAACTAGGCCTTTTTTCGACGGCCACATTTCTCATAGGGTAAAAACAGTCCGTCTCTCCGACGGATTGATGAGTCCACACGGTCGTCTCCTACAGTATTAGTACTGTACACCGGGTAGTTGAGTAGTCCCCGTAAGTACTATACAGTACTGTACAGTACAGTACTTGCAGGGACAGCTGCTTGTAAGAGAAAGTTTCCTTTGTAAGTCTCGATAGAGTACAGTACATCTTACCGTAAAGTTTATACTGTAAGTCATGTGATTGTACTGTACATGCACGTGACGTACCCACATAGCCACCTTGTGTTCCAGCGTTGACTCCAGCGAGGTTTTTCAAACTTGAAATCGACGATCCAACGCCATTTTTGCACTCTTTTGAAGGCATGTTGAGCGTTTATTTTGCCATTAACTAGAGAAAAATTGGCCACTTTATTCATCGAAGTACAGCCAACACCCTACTTGAACCAAGGACGATATAAACTACGGTAAATCGCACGCATACTGGCATTAAACGATCTGTTTCAAGAATCCACTGCTAAAAAAAGGTTGCACTCCGCTGTAGCCTGGCAGGGGTGGATCAATCTGCGGAAAATTAACTTCATCGACTTGGAATAAAAGCTTGACAATGTCTTCGTATCCAAACCCTTTCATGGAATGGCACCCTCTCGGAGAGCTATATTATCGGTATGTTAAATGGTAGATAGGTATCGAATGCGAGTTGAACTACCAGTCTACTCTAAGCACAAATGAACATTATCGCATGATTGATTATGTACTGTACTGTAGCCAGCTGAGTGGATGACGTTATTGGAGTATCGGTTATTCTAAGCGTACACCAATCCAGTTTAATCTTATTCCTAAAAAGGCTTTTACATGCGGTAAAATCAATCTTCATAAAGTAATTAATCATTTCTCTCAATTCTTCATTGCATCGTCTACAATAGTATAACAGAAATATATCAAATGAGCTGGGGAAGTCTCGATTTATCACACTACCGAATTGCTATTGCTCCTCTTGGTGGTCCAATTGGTGAGTCGATATCATCGTACAGCACCGTACCCTACAGTATACATAGTTTTTTTTTCTATTGCTGCTGCAATGACGGATAGAAAATTTGGTTGATTATAATAGAATAAATTGGATAACATCATGATTAATCCACGTTTAGTGCAAAATTCTTCATCCAAATGATTGCAGTGTCTATAGCTGCTTTTCACTAATTGAATAACAGTCTATCCGTCATGTCATAAATCAGTGCAAGCATCAATAGGCTAAATACAATTTCTTTGTTGGTAGCTCTCCTCATTAAAGACAGGAAAGGTGCACCTTCTACAAGGCAAATCATTTCTATCGTTTCTGCTAGTGGCCAGAAAATATCAATTGATAATACCGCTAAGGTGAGTACAACAAGAACGATCAATACTATACGCGTAGCAAACTAATAACATGATAAATCATAGCAATCTGTCCAGCTACAGATAAACTAATTTTGATTTTGTGCTACAATATTGATAAAGGTAATCGAGGGAAAAATTGTTACTATGGGATGGAGTTATAGTGAAGAACTTATTTGTATACTTGATGCTGGTATCGCTTTAGTTTTTGATTTATTTGGTACACAAATTGACTCTATCCATCTTGGACAGGTTAGTAATAAAAGTACAGATAATGCTTTGCTATCCTGCCTCAACGTTGTATACCTAAAAAACAATAACTATAATATTGTTGCTGCCATGTTATAGTAGTTCCAGGATATTATATGTACAGTACAATATACCGTACGCATGTATTGCTATCATAAACAAGTTCTTCTATGGTTATACAGGAAGCGAAAGAAATGAAAATTGTGGATGCTAAACTATTTCTGCATGATAACGTAGCCGGCATAGTCGTACTAACGACAAACTATAGATTTTATACTATAAGCAATATTCAAAACAAAGCTTGTAGACGGTGTCAAGATCCTCCTGGTAAAGATTAGTAAAATAGACAATGATTAAAAAATTGTAACTTTCGGTGATTAAATATAAATGCTATTTACGTAAATCAATCTACCAAATTTCTTTGATACAGGATTGGACTTTACACCTAGTAGTTGGGTCGTCTTATGTATAGATCGCTCAACAAAAATTGTTATTGCCATTAATACCGATCTATATTTAAGCGGTGTAGCAGATATTGTTAAACTGGTAAGCCTCTGCTGTGATAAATTTTCGCAATAACGAACTTGTCAATGATAGGATATAAAATTATAACTAATTCCTTTTTCTCTCCAATGTAGCAACTGCAAGGTATTACCGGACAAATCAATTATAATTCTATTACATTGATGGCCACTTCGACATCATATAAGTATATCTCTTTAATTACCGATACTGGCCACTTATGGATCGGATCTACTGATTTTAGAGTATGTTCTAACATCTCCATGCGACATAAATTTATAACAATACTGTATATCTCAATGAAAATCACCATTGTTTTACGTAAACTGACTTGAGTTATGAAATTGGAGCTGAATATAGTGTAGTGAATTAGCATATTCTTTTAGTTTCATTAATTGTATATTAACCGTTACATCAATTTTAAATTGTAGAATTGTTATGGTATATTCGATACTAATACTCAAACGGTGCCGCTAGATATGATATGGTAAGACTGATTGCCTATGAATAGTAGCTTATACGATGATGTATTTAATCGAGTAAACCTTACGGTATCATCAATACTTAAAGTATGCCTTCACTAAAAATGTAGGTGTGGTGCCGGCGCTGTTGTCTTAAATTGGGGGGATGAACTGCAGATTGTTGGGCCTCATCGTGAAAGTGTTACATATCCTTTCATACATTGACATGAATTGTATTGATATTAATGCCATTTATTAATTTCCTTATGAGCCTTAACTGTTCAAACTTTACCATTAATTGGCTCAGCCTGTTTAACGGCTGATATCGATGGTGTTAGAATTGTGACGACGGATACGCATGAACTTTTACATGAAGTGCCATGTAAGAAGAAAATTTTTTGTTTTTGCACTTTTCGTATTACATTTACATCTTCATAGAACAGTATTTTCAACTTACTGTATATCTTTAATGTCAAATACGTAGTGGAAACCGAAGAAGTATTCAAAGTTGGTTCTGCAGCGTCAGGCGCAATGTTGCTAGATGCCATGAAGGAATATGAGGTTAATAGTAATAGGATAGCCTAATTGAGAACTCTATGCTCACTACTAACGTACTTAAATAATAAATTATAGAAAGGAAGTTCCAAAGCTGATGAATATGTTAGAATTATAAAGACTAACGGTACACTCGGTGATGCAATAGAACAGTGTATCAAGGTTGCTGGATTGGAATATGATCCGCTGACTCAAAGAATGCTTCTAAAGGTATTTTTATTAATAGTTGACTATTTATAAAAGATCACATTCCTGATTTTACTTGCTATTCATCTTCTTAATATAGGCCGCGTCATTTGGGAAAAGTTTTATGGATCAATACTCTCCTCAAAGTTTTGTTAATATGTCCCAAATATTGCGGATCCTAAATAATATAAGACACTACAAAATTGGAATACCAATTACTCTCAAACAGTATCTTTCTAATCCTTGTTCTAGCTTAATTTAAGTAGACGCTATTTAAAATATACCGAATCGATTAAATTACCTTAACATAAATTCTTCAACAGATTTGAGTATTTAACTCTTCCTGTCTTGATTGACAGGTAGGCTGTTTATTATTCCCGTAAGCGATTTCTCTTATCGTCCTTTCAACTAGCCATTAATTATATTGGTATCGTCTCTCTTGTTAGGCTGATACTACGAGAGCATTATGCATTAGCATTGCATATCTGTGATTACCTTCGTATACCAGGAGATGAAGGGAAATGTCGGATATTGTCGCATTGGGCATGCAAAAAAGTAACAACTTAATTGACAAGCTACACTCAAATTACCAACAAGTTAATTCGAAGTAATTTTAATCTGTAATGTAGGTAAAGCAAAAGAACACTGACGATAAAGATATCGCTAAAGCTATCGCAAATAAATTGAACGACGTCACTGGAATTTCGTATGCAACTATTGCTGCTGAAGCGAAATCAGTAGGGAGATATGAATTAGCTATTAAGGTAATGTTGCACTACTCATTACAACATACTTACGTTCACTTCCGTTACCACCTAATATTGCCTGACAGACACCCCTTAACGTATCATTAATAGCTATTAGATTTCGAACCCAGAGCTAACGAACAGGTTCCGTTATTAATGAAAATGAAGAAAGAAGATATAGCCTTAAATAAAGCCATTGAAAGTGGTGACTCAGACCTCAGTATGCCGATTGTCGTTGCCTGTCAGCTTATTATGTAGCCTAATCACTAACGTTGTTATTACAATTTATTGTGTTTACAGTCTATATGGCTATTTTTCATCTGAAGGGTACTCTACAACTAGGGGAATTTTTTAGAACAATCCATAAAATGCCTGTAGCGCTAAAATTGTTCGAAAAGGTAGGCCTAATGTTGTTATCAACATAGTGATGCCTACACATGACTTTGTAGCTATTACGAAAATGTTTTACAGTACTTATGATAGCCCTTGTATTATTGTTTTAGTACTGCCGAGAGATAAATGATCACAGGTTATTAATGGACGTTGCCAAACAATTTGATGACTTTCAGAAAGCAGGAATCTATGTTGCCCAAAGTAGTTATAAGACAAATGTAAGAATGAAAGCATTTTATCTCCATAAGGAAAGCTGTAATGGCCCTAAATTTTACTAATATCTGTATTAGAATGCTGAAGATAGAATTGATAAATTAAATGAAGCAGCACGTGCGTTTAGCGCAGCGGATAGGCCAATATGTAAGAGATCTACCGAAGATCAAATTAACTTGTTGCGACTTCAGTCGGTAATGGAAACTGATCTTGGTCAACCGTTTGTCGAAATGTCTCTGAATGAAACTGCATATCAGGTAATTATAATTCCTAAGATATCTAGCGCTATTATTGTCATCTTGATGATGAATAACTTACCAGACTGAAATATGGTGGATAAAATTTTTATTTACTGATTTAATGAGACTGAGAGATGCTAAAATTCTGATTAATGGAAATGATAGCAGGAGCACCAACTAACTGATTATATCGATACATGTTTTTTACTTGTTAGCTTATCTTTTTGGGTCGACTAAAGTTGGCAGATAAATTAAAGAAAGATTTTAAAATTCCCGATCGGAGGTATACATCAATATAATATTGATGCAGTCTATTAATTGGGATTGTCGTAGGTAAAAAACAAACAATTTTGTGCAAAAACTTTTAGATATTGGTGGATTAAAATTCGAGCCCTTGCGCAATCACGAAGCTGGGACGAGCTTGAAAGATTTTCTAAAAGTAAAAAGTCTCCTATTGGTTATGAGGTACTGCGTTGTTCATACTGTAATATGAAGAAAGCTTAGATATAGCCAATTACTGAGCATGTTCTCTTTAATATCCTCATGGAATCCTGTAGCCGTTCGTTGATGCCTGCATAAATAGCCATAAAAATGCAACGGAAGCATGCAAATATATAGAACGTGTTCCACTCAGTAAACAAGCGAAATGTTACATCAAGATCGGGTTAGTTTACGAAAGAATCTCAGTTTACATCCACTCTCAATAAAATTATTAAAAATGGAATACAGAAATTGTAAAATTTAACTGAAATGTTTTATATATTGTTACAAAATAAATAGGGATTATGATAAGGCAGCCGACTGCGCATTTCAGCAGAGAAATGTTGAAGACCTGACTTTTCTGAGAACGAAAGTTGGAATTAACAATCGTAGTCAATTCGAACGCATTAGTACAATGTTAGTACAACTTAAAGGCTAAGAATATCCACTACATCAAGTCTTTATAGATAAAAATTTGAGAGAATTTTGTTGCAATATTTAAGACTGCATAGGGCATTGCGGAAAGAAAAGATTTATATTGTTATTGCGCTGTTGTAACATTGAAAATCATGTTAATTTCCGATAAATTTTGTCAATTTTTAAAGTTGTAGATAGTGTTGATATTATTCCGCACTGTAAGTATAATTCTGTTGCGATAGCAAATAAGTTAAGATTCTTTGAAACTTTATTTATGAGAATATGCTGTAAGATTATGAACATAGCAGAACAGCGGATTGATTGCATGTGCAAAACTAATCTGGAATGAATAATGATTCACCTTTACAAAAGTTGTTATATTATTCACTCCTGCTGTTGAAGTCTTGACCATCTAAAACCACATCGAATTTTATTTTTATAATGTTTTAATTTCGTTGTAGCTAGTATTACTAGCAACTGTGCACCATCGTTTTAGAAACGATATATTGATTAATGTTGATCTACAGATCAAAATTTACAGTATAAGAAATTAATGTACAAAAACATCCCAGAATGAATTTATTCTGGACTTGATTCAAATCAATATTCCTCTCTATTTGCATTTGCTATGGAAATAAAATGTCTCATATAATTTAGATGAAGATTTAATATCAAATAACTTCGACACAATTCACTAGTGTCTAGTATATAGCATAGACTGAATTCAACTTCGAGCTGAGAAGACATTCTGTTTATAAATACATACGTATAGTTTACGGATTTTTTTACCCTAACACATAGCTACTGTAATTACTGTAGCTGGAATCATAATACAACAATTTCATTACTGTATATCGACAGTACACACGGGGCGTACTTGAAATACTGTCTGTCACTGAACTAATTAATTAGCGATTGCAGCTAAATCTAATTTCCTCTTGACGTAATGTGATCGGCATACTGGGCAAACTTTTGTAGCTTGTATTGAAAATTCTTCAAACGCCTCCAAGCATACTTGATGGAATATATGAGAGCAGGATAGAATGACAAGCTGTTTGCTATTTCCGTTTTTACTTTTGCTTGTGGAAGCTCTAGGCTTTTCGATAGGCGCAATACAAATTGGGCACTCTAAGGTACTCCTCCGAAGAGCCTATCAATCCAACATAAAGAACATATATCAAAAATAATATTTTCAACAAGAGATGATCAATATTATTTTATGATAGCCATTTGCAAATCATTGCCTACTTACTTGTACTTGTATTTTTTTCCATTCATTCTCATTTAAGCGTGCATCGTATGATGTATCTGCCAAACTGGTAATTAATAGAATTGAAAGGAGTTGCAAATATGCTGAGATCTTAACAAGTAATATCATCATCAGTGTTATGAAGCAATAATCATGAATTTACCTCATAATTTGCCGACTAGCAGCAACAGATGAATCAATATCCGCAAGAAAAGCGTCGACATCTGTGTTTACGGATGATACCAAAGTATCTGTGATTTCTGCAAGCTAGATAACAAAGCAAGTATTATTGTGTATCATTGCAAAATTGATGTTATTATCCTTCCAGGATTATGAAATAACAAGAATATAAATCCAACACGTTGGTATGGTCATACCTTTGCTTGAAAAAATTTTTGCCGTAACAAGGGATTTTTTGGAGGCATAGTTCTTCTGAGGTTGGCGTACCATTTTCTTACGACATATCCCCTCCAAGCTGACTGTATCTTGATCGCACATTTAACTCGATTTATTTTGGAACCCTCATAAATAACGCGTTTTTGGTATTCTACCTTGCGACACATAGGACAAGTTTTTCGACCACTAAACTTTTCGTACGATTCTAGACAGGTCTATGGAGTAATTAAAATGCGTGATATATCCACATAATGTTTATGATTCACTCACAAGTAGTACATTATAAATTGTCTATAAATATCAAGATTTATGCTTTTATGTTACCCGATGAAAGACATGAGAGCAAGAAAGCAAAATCTAAATAAAGAGATAAAAGATTTTTAATTCGTTAACAAGGTGAATAATACTGACATAAAAAATGCTACCTACCTGTTGTTGATTTCCAAAGTGTTCCTGACAAATTGGACAGGGTAATGAAGAATCTTGTCGTTCATTTGATTTGTCTTTTAGTCTAGCCCATTCTTCTTCCGTTAAGGGCTTGTTAGGAGTATCAATAATTCCAAATTTTTGTGCTAGTATAAAATGAAAGGTTCAATTTAATTTGAAAATCCAAAATAAGGGCTAACTTATAAATATTAGCTCATGAAATAAAATCTTAATTTATAGTTGTACTTGCTGTGAAGGTACAGATAAGATAACTTGGATAAAGTCTAGATCATATTTACTATATTTAGCCGTGAATAATGACTACATCTGTGAGGATGCAACATAGGTTATAATAGCAATAGTGATGCAATAATGGCACAGATTATATGATAAAGAGTATGGTTTAATTATACTAAATTTCTAACAGTACAAAAATAGTTTTAATAATAAATCATTTACCTAAAGTAAGGGGTTTACTTCTCGATTCGATTACATATTCCTTCTCATGGCTTGCCGTATTTAGTGTCTTTTTAGGTGTCGGTTTTTTAACCCCGGTATCAATCTTAGAAACCGCCTTTGTTTTCCTGGTAGACTTTTTCGGGCTTACATAAGATTTTCTGTTATTCAAGGGATCGTTTAATGATAATGATCGAACAAGGTGATCTTGTAGAGCAACAGCAGTCCACGTAAGGTTATCTTTCTATTAACAATAAAGTTACATTATTGTTCAATTTACAGCTTTAACAGGAATGATTACGAGCATATTCATTAACTATATCTACTTATGCTAGCTATGGTCAGACGAACGCTGCATACGACCTAGCGGTAGAATCATTAGCTGGATTGAAAGGAATTGATAGACTGTCTTATTACTACCTACGATGTAGCTCCACTCATTAATAATTGTCATCATTATCATCAGAACTACTACTATATATTGATCAGTTAGTTTGAGTACGATGTAAAGCATATCACAAGTTCAGTAGCTGTTCCCTTAGATTACTAGGGATCATCAGTTATATAATTATTAATTAATAAACGTAAACTTATCAAACGATTGATAAATTGCCACATTCTACATCCCTATGGCACTTATCTTAATGTCTTTAGCTTAATCAACCCTTTGGTATTACAATCATCCTTTCATACGAGTACTTAGCTATATAGCAGTAAGAAATTATAGGAACAACTGATTTGAACGGCGTATCTGAAGATCATGAATATAGTCCAATTTAAAGCTGCAATAAATAAATAATGTAATCCTATTAAAATCTTCTAACGACTACTTATTACAGCGTATTCTGGCACACGTATGTATTAGCAATCAATAGTAGACAACGTATAGCTGAGCGATTGCTATGCCAAAGACCGACATTTCATGAAGTGAAATATTAACATTAAATTATGCTTTCCTTTGTTAATCTATTCCCAGCTGCTACTGATGGGTACGGAGTCGAATATCTTAATCTAAAATAAAGATAGATAAATTACCTTCTCTTTAGATGGCAACGTACGTGGGGACTTGTTGGACTTCATCTTATTTTAGAGTTAATCATGATCAGAAAGTTTATATTGAATATAAATATATCACTCGCAATGAATTCGATGAGTGATATTGCCATGGCAATCGCATGCGCATGCGTTACTAGGGCCTACTTAAAAGATCATTCGGCAGTCCGTAATTGGCCTTATTTTAATAGAAGTAACTATAGCCTGGGTAGTACTGTATGATACATCAATATACCGTGGTAAACCGCTGGAATTTTAGTAGGTAGAGTACAGAAACTACGCTTGGCAACCCATAGAAACTTTAGAACTTTTGATATAGCTAAGGAAGAAAGTTGAACCTATATTAAGTAATACCTTCTTCTATTCTTCTTGAACACCAGTATATCAATCTTGAATCAGGAAATGGATTCCAAAGAAAGTGTGGAAGCTGCATTTAACGAACTCAAGCTGGAGTTGGATACCTTGCATTCTGTTAAGGAGGTTAGAAAAGGAGCTACTATAGCTTGACAGCGTCATAGTAGTTAAAATTGATTGCTATACTAGGTTCTATCAGCACAATGTTCAGGTTAAAATGTGCATCAGTGTGTAGTACATAATGGTCGCATATGCAACGTTCAATTTGTTGTCCTTCTCGATCTACTTGAAGATTTCCTTCTGTAGCTGATCCTACCCCTATTACTGTATCATACCGAACGAATCATGCATTTGATAGCAGAATAATGAAGTAAACTCGCTACTGCCAAGACTTGCCAATATCGGTGTCTTGCATTGCAGTCTGCAGTTTAATACATTATGCAACATTGTTGGTTTATCCACTTCCAAGCACGTATCGCATAAAGTTAAAACTATTTTCTTGCACAAGTACAACTATAGGATGCAATCTTGGAAAATTGATGTTAGCAGCTAGCTAGTCTAATCCCAGGGTTTAATTAAGATTCAAACAATCACATCGGTATACGAGTATTACTATATTGGCAAGCAGTAAAAGCAAACAAACAAGGAGCTCACTTTACTAAGCTCTATGCAATGTACAGGAATTGGTGCACGTGCATTCTGCCTGCAGGAATGTTGCTACACCGCGCCAAAGTAGATGCAAACTGGAAGAGTTGATATGCACGATCTGATAGCTCGATATAGCAAGCAAACTCCAGACCAGAAACAGTCAGAACGATATCTTGCTGTATTGCCTATCATAACAGTAGAAAGTTTGGATCAAGTTAATCCGAAAGTTCTAGTTTCATGCATACTACGAGCATCCATTATCAAGCTATGTTGCATGCATCCATGCAAGGTACTGTCAGAGTCGTCTATTTTACGAAAAAAAATTTAGGAAGTGGTACTTTACGTAGCTATGCGATAAATTAAGGTATAATCTTATATCAGGAGCCATTACTGTAATCTGACACCTGCATGTTGCAAACTCTAAATTAAAGATGGCTATGTAGATATATTACCCATCACATTGTTTAAGTAGACCTTGACTAGCTGTGTGTGGTGCTCAGATTTTATATGAACGACCGAAAGCGACGCTACTGTACAAGCAAAATTGCTGTAGGCTCATAATTTTGTACATCCTGTACATAAATTTCAAACAAACCTAGTAATTAACATACAGGACCCGTATATTTATAAATATTGATCGTAAACTAGAAGTACATAAATTTGGCATGATGAAAATAATTATGTATAAATCGATTTAGGGACGACTGATATCAGTACTATATTATGTTGTATACAGATATAAAATCGTTTATGAATATTATTATAATTACGACCAACTCCTTAATCAGTTGATACCCTCCTCTTTAACAACCTATAGCAAGTAAAGGCTGCAGTCGATAAGCTGGAAGCAACATCCGAAGCCATCTTTAACGAATTGCAAAACTTTCATCAAAATACAACAGCTGATTACGGTAAGCTTTAAATTACTCGATAATATTCTGTACCTATGTACATTGATATACCATACTTTAAAAAATTTGCGTGCTTTTCTTTAGTTACTTCTATTACTCCTATAATTCACCATTTCATGTCTAGGTGCGATATACTACTCAGTATTATCACAGCCATATTAGCGATCTTTTAAACTAGGATTACAAACACTGTAAACCATAAAGTAATGAACATGGCTGTGTATCTAGTTACAGATTTAACAAATCGCTATTTTTTTCACAATATCTATCAGTCTACGAGTACCTGCGGCTTTGAACCATCTGAAGTTATACCGTGTTCTATTCATCTAAATAGATCGAAATACTTGTGCACGCGTATACCCGTATAATGCTTACCGCCCGTAACGAGGTCAAATTTAAATTTTTTATGACCAAATTCGTATCTATCTTTAGATCACTTTGTTCTACCTTATGTATTCACTTCGTAGCTCACATAGTCCTGGGTTTTGCATATAGGGAATCAATAATTTATCGGTAATATATAGGCAATTACAGTAGTTATATAAAAAACCGAATGAATGAAAATCCTTGTACATCGGCGGCCACCAAAATATTTTGTCCACCTTTGAACCTAATATATTGCAATCTAGATCTTTAAATTACAAAAATTGGCATACTGATGCTTGTACCGGTAATATGAAACCATTTAAAAATCTTAATTTAATCTTCGCTAATTTTAGCTGTGCAAAAACTGCTATATAAAACGAGTAAGATTCTTATTGACATTTCCCTAGCAATGACAATAGACGTTTTTCGGGTTTATAACAAATGTGGCATATCAATAATATTTTTCTATACGATTGTACAGTATTGGGCATATATTTAGATGAGCTGATCCGATCAGGAATCAACTTAGGTAATCTTCTATCATTATATTAGCTAGTGAACAAAAAGATGTAGGGCATCTTAAGTTAATGGAGGTTTTATCACATTCTACGAAGCGTTTAGAAATTTGCCTTAATAATACAACAGGAATTTAATACTACTACAGTACAGACAAGTGTACTCGTATACAGTACATACCATATTGATTCGGATAAAGTGACTATAAAATTTTCGTTAATTCCTTATTAACAGCTTCTAGGAGTACCAAAATTAATGAAATATCGTTTGTCACCTAAAACTTTTCATACCTTTTGAAACGGGGCCCGATCAGGGACACCGGCTTCTAGGGTTCATAATTGCATGGGTTAATTAAACTAAAATTGTTACCTATGGCAATTATTCTGCAACTAAAGTTATAATATGCTAGTGCGTTCATTACTTTCATATAGTGTAAATAAAATAAAGCTGAATAACAATAACATTTTAACTATGACTAAAGGCTTCATGATATAGGCATCCGAAAGTTAAGAATTGTTTATACGTATCTGCAGATTCTATGCTTGCATCGAAATACTTTGTGGATATTTAAATATAAATGTAACAGAAATGGTGGTGCGTTAATTAACACTGACGGAAATCAGGGACATTGGTACATTATCTGTAAAAGTTTGTAGTGTAAATTTTGATAGCATTTGTTACTTAGATATCGGGTATGTAATATGCACGTATAGTGCTATACTGTACTACTATAATGTGCGATTAAGAGCTGTACGGCTCGTTTTTTGCCTCTCTTTTGTAAGTATATGAAAAATGATTTTCTGCAGAAGGAAATCGGTTAAGTATTTCTGTTATTTACAGGGTTGGGTATATCAATATGGGAATCACTAGAGACAATTCCAATATTAAATAAATTCTTCGAATCATACTACTGCATTAATTGGCGAGGTGTGTCCTACTAAAATGTGCAGATATGTTGCCTAGCGACCGAATGAATTTTGTATTAGGTACGCCATACCTACTGTACCCTGTACAATATAGTAGTACTGTAAGTACATAGCATAACGGTCACATCGTTACTGCGCATACTATAGACAGTTATCCTATCCAATTTTAATCTTAGTGGAATATCCAAAACTATAACCTGTAATAATGGATCATGAAAGGGTAGTTAAAGATGCTATGGCGTTAATATCGAATCTATAGTTATATTTGGTAAGGAGTAAGGATATTCTCCTCTAGGAGGGTAAATTTTAAACGATCGACAAGAAAAAAAGCGCGTTAGAGTATACTGTAACGCTCTAATTAATTTGATCGAATTGCCTAAGCTTAGGTAAATGCATAATAGATATTATTATCCTCTTATTGTTTTAATAGAGAGAAAGTTTGCGTCTAATTTAAAAAATTTTTAACGATCCTTTGTCAAAACAATTGCCGTGATAACGACTTTCTTCCATGACCGTTTTAAACATTATCGTAGCCCCATGAAATTTAAATTGATTGTCCTCCTCCGTAATGCGATAATGTAAACCAGAGGGTTGTAGATGTAAAGAAATATAGTTTACGACTGTTTATATCGCACTATTCGCAAGATTGTATTCCGTTTGATTACAATTATTAACACAAGAGATATAAAAAGATCACTGTGTCAATTGTATAATAAATAATTCATCCATCGTATGTACTTGAAAATTTCAAGGATTTCAATGAGTTATAATCGACTAGTAGTTAGTAGAGTAACGACAGTATAATGCCTATGGCATCTAGATTTAATATTGTTGGTTAGATTAACCTCAATTTAGTCAAATCATGACCTATTGTTGCTAGTAATACTTGGACAAATATTTTCACTATTCAAGAACAACAATGGACTCGAAGTTATTGTTAGCTATTGTTATGGACGAAAATATTGCCCGAGGTGAAAATCAATTACGACTTGGACTCGGGTAATAATTGCTGTTCTTATTCTTGCGAAGCTAATACTATAAAATTAAAATAATTGCTAAAATGATTGTCAGGATGACAATCTTGAAGTAGTATCGATCCACATGTTTGTTACGATAGTAAGGAAACGTAATGTTGTTCTACTTCGCCTAATTGAGTAATTTTAGAATCGTTTATCGTATCATAACTATAAGAGATGATAGCAATGGCAATAGCCTATTTCCGTCATGCTTTTATTGACCCAAGGTCAATTAGTCATTTAATGATTGTGTATACACAAGTCGATGGTTCGTTTTACTGGGTAATTAAAATGGTCTGGTAATTGAATACAACGATTTTTCGCATGTATGTGACGGTTGGAAATAAAGGTTAGGCCTACCGTAACTTCGAAAATTTTGTTACTTTAACACTCATTTGTAACAAATCATTTCCACATCGACATTAAGATACATGTACAGTTTTTGTTACATTATAATTAGTCATTCGCCCTATATAAAATCAGCCAAATTCTTCTAAGCTAAATAAAATTAATCAGTATTACTCTTCATATTCGTATATCACGTCAACGTCATCAATAACGTTACTGTTTATAATACACTCAGGACAATATCGTAGTTGGGCGGCTTATACTTGAACTCCATTTCATAAATAGCCTTCACCTATGATTGATTTATCGACTGTAATATAATTTGTAATAATAACATCTTGCTAATGAGTTGTCATCATCGATGGCTAGATTGGTTGTGGGTGGAGAATAGATGATGGAATGTTCAAATAAATATGATTTTTATGTCTGTCGTATATTAATTGGTGCTATTTCCTTGGACTTTCTTAGTGACAGAGATATGTAATCATGCCAGAAAATTATTCTCAAAAGTCAAAGAAGATATAACTGGATTGCAAAAAACTTTTCCTCTATCGGATTATTACAGGTAGAATGAAAGGTGTTATTTTAAGGGCTCAGTTCGACAAAATAAATTGTTTTCGCTGACAATAGACTTATTCATATTATCTCATTAATTGCCTTAATTAACGTGATATTACAGTTGGTTATATTATCTTTCGTCTTAGGTATGCCGATCACTGGCATCACATCATGCAAAATTTAGTATTTCAATGTAGTTTAATTATCTATATGGAAGAAGATACTTTAGTAACGCGGGATCAAGTTGCGCAATTACTGGGAGGTAACCTAATTTACGATATTGTTATTTATGGTATGCTCGCTTTGAATTGAATTATCTGTTATGTATATTTTACGACTAGAAACTAATTAAATAGTTAAAAACTCTTAGTTTAATTAACTATTATGAAGTAGGTGTAAGTTTACAGAACGATGTAGAATGTTTTTGTAATCGGACATCTGGTACTAATTAGTGACGGCATTGCTTAAACAATGTTATAATTTTTTAGTCATCTTAAAACTTGTGATGTACCTCCTGTAAACTAACTGGATATCAAGTTGTACTATTACTGGTCAATAAAGATCTTTTATATTCTATTGCTTAATTTTTACCGTACCTGCCTTTATTAATAAAACTTTAGTAAGTACGGACAAAGCTGATGGTTTCCATATTACCCTCGAAGATTACTTACAAGGAGTATTATTATTGCCCGCGGAATTAGTAAGATTGACAGTAATTATGATATATTATTATTTCTAGCTTGAAAGTTATTCTTCGCCATTCATATTCTAATTATGATTACTTTTCCGTATATTGCAAACTTTAGACAAGGATTGCTGTCAACTGTGTAATCCACGAAGATTATCAGCGACCTATTAAAATAGCTTCCTTTTTGTCACAACTTAATGCTGCTTATAAAATGTTAAATCTAAAAAATGATGCATTAAGGAGAAAATATGACGGATTGAAATATGAAGTAAAAAAGGCTGAGGGCATCGTTTACGATATGAAAATAAGGCGATTAATACCGTCATCATAGACAGGAGAAAAAAGTCCGTCATTCTAATCTTTTTATGGGAATGAAAATGATACAATAATTGATAACTACCTTTGTAAAGGAATCACCTCATTATTATCATCAAGTTTACATCTCATCAATAATTAATTATAATTAATCCACTCCACCATCTCAATAATGACTATTGATAAGAATAACCGCTACTGTACTGATTCGAAATATCCTTATTAGCTATGATGGACAAAGACGAAAGTACGACAAACGCTAAAGTGGAGACTATTTTAAGTGTCATTGCCCTCGCGTTGGTTATATCCTCATTTGGGTAATAAAATCATTCGATATTGATTTATGACCTTTTACTGTAGAAGATAATAAATCAGTTGTTAGCTCATTTCTTACAGCCGCTGTTACAGTTACTATAACTAATCGGAAAATTAATTGCGGTTATGATAATTATCATTGTCATTATTAATATAGTGATAGTCAGAAAGCTTGTTCTTAATATTGTATTGTCTTATCGGATAAATATAACAGTTAATGAAAGTTATTCTAGTCATGACGGTCAAAAATTGTATTTATTTGTATTGTTCTTCTGACTCGCCGCATATGTTTGTTCTCATATCGCTTATGGTTACGTCAACAGTGTAATAGGTGATGGCTCTAACGGCCGTTAGAGGGCATCATTGTCAATAAATGAAAAAGTAAAAAATTCAGTTTCAATTACTTGCTAAGCTTGGTACTTACATCAAAATAATGGGAATCAAGACTGCATTAAAATTAAGATTCAATAGATTGAAATCACTTGAACGCAATATCTTTCTCTTCAAAGTATAGTTAACCCAGAGATTAATTACATAATTTTCATCCTACAATTATCAATAAATGTAGAACAGTACGGTCTCATTTTAAATGCATTCTATTGCTATGCTGAATGTACGAGCTCATATACTGACTGTTACAGAGGACAGGCAACGTTAATGGTTAAAGTAACTTAAAGATGTCATTATGTTTACCAACTTGTTACCGTTGGTTCAAACGACAAACGCTATCAATATAACAACGGGGCTATCGTTCTCTTGCTAATCATCAAAATTAACAAATAGATCAATAGAGAACTATGGAAAGAATCTACTGATTGATTCATTGATTGCAATAACTAATTCGATGGTGCGCGTGAAACAACTGACGTTTCCTACACGATGCATAAAAGACTTGTGTCTTTGTCCTCTTCCCTCACGGACGGTCAGGCTTTGTTATGAGGACAAGAAAACACGCGATGATAATTAATTGATGATACAAAATAATATCTTGGCTCGTTAGGTCCTACCTTACGAAGATATAACAATCATGATAGATAATTAACTTGAAATTCAATTGTATAATATCATTCTGGTAACGTTTGCAATAGAAAATAGCAGAATTTTATTGCTCTGGTCAAAAAAATATTTGATTATTTAGATGTAATATATAGACTAAAATTGATAAACTAAACAGTAGAAATAATAAAAATAGATAGGGTAGCTAATATTTAATGTAACAACTTGATAACCTGATCGAAATCAGGCGATTTTAAGGTTATTGCCAAAAATAGACAAATCGAAATAGAGAAATAGTAAAGATAACCTCCAATTTTTTCAGTCTGAACTTCATAACTGAAAATACTATTATATTGTATGAAAAAAGAAATTTATTCTAATTTTTTTAATTTTTACTTTTGATTCTTTCTACGCAACATTTAATATCATTGTTTAGAATAGAAAATTGACGTAGTCAAATAGATGTAATAGGTCGATAGAGCATATTACGATTATCAAATACAAAATTTGAAATATTTTACCATTTTATTTATCGTTTATGAGTATCTTAAACAATCATGACATGAAGTAATTACAATTTTAAATTGAAGTCAACGTGTATGCTTTTGAATTTCTTTCGTCAATACAATAGGCTAGCTGCGTTATGATGGTTGCCATTAATTAAAAACAGCCAATAATTAGAATGAAGTACAAATTCCTTTTTTTCTGTTTTAACGATGAAGTATGGAAAGGATTTTGCAATTATCAATGCATTTAACATCATTTTTATTATATTAGATCGATATTGTTGATAGCTATTGAACATGAGTTGAAAATATAACGATCAAGTTGGATTGGCATGCCATCATTTAATCGTCATATGAATACAACATTTATTGTTATGGTTATATTTAATGATGATCATTTTTCTATTGGACTTAAATCTCTTTCTTCCTATCCTATATTGGAATCACTGGTTATTTCAATAGCTAGAAAGAAACAATCAGCTATTGAAATTAACTGTCAAAATATGAACAATAACTGAGTTAGTACTTTGATATGCCGATAACAAAGCTACAAGATTAAAAGCTTATCATAAGTTATCAGTCAGGGATAGAGGAACAGATGATTTCAATAGATAACAATCATTTACCTAATACAATCGACATCGATCGACCTATGCCTGTTATTTTCTCCATTCATAGCTATACCATTGACTTAAGAAGACAGATCAATAACTTTTTGCTTTTCTATCGGTCACGGCACAGCTATTATCATTGGCTTTATATTCAAATGAGATGACGAATATGGATAAAACTGACGAATAAGCATCATCAGAATAGAAAAGTAGAGAAAAGGAGAGGGACAAAACAGATCTACCAAAATCAAAGGAATAAAAGAAAGAAAGAATAATTTATTAACCTTCCTATAATACTAACCAACGATAATAACTAATTTAAATCGATAATCGGATAGCTTATGCCCTCTTGTTATTTTTAAGGGACAAGAAATAAATTTATATTTTTTACGATTAAATTATTTTAAAAAGTACCCAATTAAAGTTTAAAACTTAGTTTAATTACGATCAGATAACATAATAACGATCGATAATGATATAATTGATATAGTAATTATATCATTAACTCTTCGATGAATCGAGGCATCTATCTTTCACCTCGTTATTCAATCATAACTTGATGCTACCAACATTGTATTCTACTGTTATTAATGATTGTATTATACTCATTATGACAGATACATCCTACTAACGATTAAAAGCAGTATGAGTATAATTTATCATAGTCTATCACATTGATTAGTCATGTTTTCATTTTGATAGCGGAGTTGATTCAATAGAAAAACAAATGAAAAAAATATTAATGATTATTCATGACAGTCATGATTGAATATGGCCTTCTTTTATCCTCATCTACTTGATGATATACTATACCCTCTTTCCTCTCAATCATTTAACCTTTTTATTATCCAATCTCATGGTAAAAGTCATAGTGATCTAATCATTTAGTTGAATACAGCTTGAAGTAATGTATTATTATCATTTTAAGTACCACTTTCATGACGCAAATTCGTATTCATCGTCACGATGATATTGCTATCAATACAGCATTACAGATAATTAGATCATCAACCTTTTTTATTGATCACTAAATCACTATATGCTAATTGCATACTGTATACTTAATCTAGCTTCAGCGAAATTAAAGGCAAGCATCTATCATCTCACGGAAGCTTACTCAGTGTACTATTAACTAGAGTATTTCGGTCATATACCGCCTGATCGATGATCTTTCCATAATATCCTGCTTGGATATAAAGTTCTTGCAACATTAATTTGATTTAGTATCAATGGTAGCATTTAAATAAGCTTCTCCTGTGTCCTGGAAGTAAATACGAGCGAATTTTACCTTTCTAAATAAATAACCCTTAATTTAGTGTACTCTCCCACAACCGCCTCAAGATTTTTAACAAAGCATAAACTTTAATAGCGACATAACCATTGAAATTCTCTACTATCGCTAATTTATTATTCACAATGAATTATAATTATCTTAACATCAATTTCACTTATCCAAGTTGAACCTATAACATTAAAGCCAATAAATAGCACATATCCGTTTTCACCTTTTAATCAAGATATTTATATTAATATTGCTAGCGTACTTCGAATAAACATAAAGAGTACCGTATTACTACATCTACTCTGTAACTGCTACACACTAAGATTCTACACGTCAATAACTGTAATCAGACCGATTTTACGACGATAAATGAACGGCATCATAAGGAATAGATAATTATATAATATGCAATTAGATTACAGTACTATTTTGATGAAATAACTGATAAATAAGATGCGTTTTATTTCTTGTTTTAATTTTGATTAGATTCATCAACTGTACTAGTCAGCAAGCCCACTAGTTCCTGGCTTGATTTATATCGTTAATTAATTAAACAAAGACAATGATTGGAATAGCATGTATCATGAGTACTACTAGCTAGTTAATTGCTTAGTATCTATTCCATTAATGTCATCTTATGAAGAAGATAAACAGTAATACTGATTTGAGAAATCAATCATATTGATTATTTATGATCGTCTATGGAGCTAATTTGAATTGTTATGATATATCAACAGGTGGTTTTTTTTAAATCAGCTCGAGAAATTGAAAAAATGTCCATTGGACGTCATCACGGCTTGACTGTATATTACTTGAATGTTACATCAAGTTAAGATGCATTGAAACGCCTGTCTAGACTATGCATGTCATTTTCTCTTGCCTATAGCAATGCCACTATTCAATCAATGTTATCTATTGTTTAAAGATATTCTTATCTATTGATTGTCTTTTCCATTATTATTGATTGTATTGCATTGAATAGACTTATAACTATTGTCGTTACCGTTGATTCCTTAAAAGAATGTGGGGTTAGATCAACAAATAGGAGCTCCCTCCCATTGACGACTGGTTATCGCTTGTTTCTCTACGTTAACTGATTAGTATGTTGTTAGAAAAATCAACTTATTCATGTGATACAGGTAGAGTCAACAGGAAGAAAGCATTGAACCGACATTTATAAACATATACACACGCACATACCTTCACATTATTACAAGTCATTGGCAAGGAGCGATCTAGTCAAGCGCAACACTCTATTACATCATTAACATCGCCATCTACCCTCTTGGACTTTACTAGACTGCCTTCTTAAATTATTTAATTATCTTGATAGAATTAAATAAATTAATTCAATCTATACTAGAATAGCCGTCACCACTGTACAAATTTATTCTATTCCCATGATCTATTGGATAGGAAAATTATCGATCGTTGGCTACATCGAAAGTATCATTTATTGTCTAAAAAATTTTTCTCTCTCTTTTCTCCTTGGACTAACAATCGACGACGACGAGATTACCTTACGCTATATATCATCTTACTATTACCAATTCTGAATCAATGACTTTTGGGGACCAATTCTTTTAATCAGCCATAACCTCTACTGTAATATCTTTGTCTTCAGTTTAAAAGACAGCATCACTATTATTACTGGCTTTTATTCACTACCCCCTGTCATCATTTTTTGGCTCAACCAGTTGCTCTATTGATTAACTTGGCCCATTCTAGTTTTGTCCGGCCTTATCCATATACAAAACCTGTTGTTGTCCTGAGTTGTCACAACATCGAGTGTAAAAAGTGACGGAAAGTGATAAGTAAGCAAGGAAGATCAACAAGGCCAAGATGATTGACAAATCATGGATAACTATTTTCATTCTTATGGTTCTATCACCCAAGCTGCAAAACGGTTTGGAAATTCCAACACCAAATGTCATTCAATCAACAGGTTAGTTTATTGCTATTTTCAGTATTCTTCTAAGTCCATTAAATTAATCTCAATTGAGCACACCTTTAAAATCCTATTTCATCGATATAACTTGAATGCGGAAGAATACGATTATCAATTATCAGAATCTACCCGGATTTAGCTTAATCGTGATTTATACCCGTGAATCATCGATGATTATTTATCTGTTATCGATACTCTTGTTTTTCGCACCAAGTTACGTCTTAAATTATTCTAACAAAGATGGCCAGAGTGATATTTTTAAATGATTTGACCATTTATATAATTCGCTTATAACAATCGCCATAAATTCATTATTTGCCTACGTGGCCATTTCTCTAATCAAATACTATGGCCGATATTGATCTAGATATTAATTGCAAATCCTATTTATCACAAGGCAGCGATATTATATATTAACTTTTGAAATTATTAGTAGCTCTACCTTGCTTCCTAATTATCATTCTAACATAGTAGCGACGATATAGTAATTATCAGCCCCAAGATTGCAATATGTAGTATAATACAACGCCTTGGACACGTTAATTAACTGAAACCGATGAGTACATCTCAATACGGGCCCATAAATTAAAATTAGATTAATATAAATTTATTTACTCCGAATATCACTAGTACTAGACTCCTAGCAATTACTTTAAGATTGAATTTAAAGATTTATCCTTTTAGTATGCTTCACAATTACCCGTATATAGCTAGTACATCGTTAGGTCTTCATTGTGTACTTTTGTTGATATACAGTTAGAATTTGACTAGTTCTCAGCAATTAAAAATAGTCTAGTAGCAGTAATTTTAAGCTTGCTTTAATTCCGTTACAGAGAATTTATTGTCTTATAGACTACAGTGTTACTACTCGATTTTATTCAGTTTAAATTTTATTGCTAATTAAGCTGAGGAATGTTTGCTCTCCTCCGTTAATAGCTATTGCCGTTTTATTGACTTTGAACCTATTTTTAATCATTATTTGTATACCGTTAAGTTTGATTTAATTTCAGTCCATTCGTAAAATGCAAAACAATTCTACGATAGATAATAAGTAAAATGATGACGAAGGTAGAAATGTATACAGTTGCGGTGTTAATCTGATTAAGGGTGCATAGATTTATTTTGAACAATGTATCCTTTGCATGAACATCGTTATCGAGCTCATATTTTGGGATCGGGTCTATCCAGGTGTTGCTTTTACTTCTGGACATAAAATGTATTGATTAACTTTACCCAGTCAAGAAAAATTGACCATCCATTATTTTAATGTCATTAACGAACTAAAGATAAGCATACATGACGCGACATCAAGTATTTCTCACTTTAATAACGACCAATTACGTTATTAATGAGCAATCCTCTATTTGAAGGAATAATAGCTTTCAGTAGGTTATTAGAGGGAAGATTAACATGATGTTAAATATAAGGGCGTAACTTTGTACTCTCCATCTATATTAAAATAAATTAAAGAAAGACCTTCTCTTAACTATTTGATCTTTGTTATTTGCTTAGCCAGTAGAAATAGTTAAAAAGCGATAAACAACCGATAGTGACGCCGAAAATCCAAATTAGGCTTGGATTTCAAGTAAAATTTCATATAGCAAGGGTCTTCTATTTCTTAAACATAAATTATATGCACATAGGATTATATCTCCTTCATATTAAAATAAATCTAGGATAGAGATGCAAGCTGTTGTTTGTTAGATGAAAAATGATTGTTTTCAACCTTATCTTTGCCGTAAAAAAGCAACGAGTTATTGGCTTAAGCTATTCAATTTCAAATCATTTCATATCATTTATATTTACCATAAAATATCCTATTTAATAACTGTACAGATACGAACAACTATACATAAAACGAAACCATTTTTTCTCCATTTTTCTATGATCGTTAAAAAATGATCCACAAATTTCAATGGCGCTAAAAATTATCGTGCTACAATATTAGAAGACTGTTACAAAAGAAATTAAAAGCTATGAATAGAAAACATAATTAGTTAAACTAGAATAATCAACTCGTTGCATTGTATGATGATCGATGATGTAACGCGATGACAGAGTAAATTACTTCTGATCTACATAAAAGTAATTTTAACTTTCGCGTTTGACTTTATTGGCTGATCTGTTGAAGATACTTAATGTATTTAAATACTGATATCGAGTAATAAGTAGAATGGCTATGTTATTTATAGCAGGGAAAAGAGATGGAACAGAATAACTTTTACTGACGTTGTCAGTACTGTTATTGTTATCTCTTTTCGTATTGGATAGGACGCTAATAAGGATCATGGTAGTCGTTTATAGAAATAAGTAGGATATCAATTTTAAATTGAGTTTTAAAGAGTAAACGCAATAAAACTAAGCTGATCATTCCATTTTGAATTAAGCTAGTTTTTCTTCAATTCTAACACCATGATGACAGGAAGAAAGTGTTGTTGTTATTTGTAGTAATGCTAAAATCGGATAATTCTCGTATTAGATAGGATTTGTTTTGACAAGTAAATCCCAATAATCGTTCAATACATTGACAGTTTGAATTTATATTTTAATTTTTGCCATCTTTTTGTGTCTTGACGTCTGTGTTGTTGCCGATGTCTTCAATAGCGTTGATCACCTGTCATAAAAGGGGAAACTACAGTCTATTGGCTAATTTTCCCCACCCCTTCAGCTTACTGAATAATTTCCTTCATCCTACAAACTGCCACCAAATTAACCATCAATCTCTTCTCCTAACTTAAGCTACAATAGATTATTGTCATCAACTATTTAGTTATGATTTCATCCTGGCTCAAATCATTGACTATCAGTAAATCATTAATTAGATCGAAACTTTATTTAAAGCTGTATCTTAATTACTCATATTAAGATAACGAGCTATTCAATTGATAAGACTTATTATTATAATCATAGCAATCATCAAATCATATAATGTATTGGTAACGAATTGAGCCAAGATAACTATCCCAATTGTATAACTCTTCTCTTGTATGTATTATCTAAAAAGATTAGAACGCAAATAAAAGACTTCGGTGATAAAGATGAATGACTTTATTGTTATCTATCTCATCAAGTCGTTGCTATTGTTTTAGTAATTGTTTTGTATTGTTCTGTTCCGATCGATAGATATTATTAGTTTTCTTTTTTTACGCAATAAAAATTATTCTTTTATTCTACAACTTTCTCATGCTTATATCAATTAGATTAAAATTTATATCGCGTGATCTTTACTTCATTTCTGCCATCGTATAATTAATAATGAGACCTTTCATATTTTTTTCAACCATCCCACAGCACTATAATTCAATATGTTTTCTACGAATGCGCGAAAGATTGTAATCTAAATCGGGAAGATCATGCAACGATAACTTAATTATAAAATCAATAGTTTGATACTTTATGATGTTGTGGGGATAGAAATCAGTAATAGGTCATATAGGTTACATCTCTTGTTACGTATATCTTTCTTGAAATTGATGTCGCTTATTTTTTTACTGTTAGTTGATCGTAATAAAAAGGAGCCTATACAAAGTTAGTGTATTTAAGATAATAATTCATGGATTAGATAAGCAAAACTTTATACTTTTAAATAACAGACTTTAACAATAACAAGTGAAGATATTTTAATCCATCAAAAGCAAGTCAGCGATGTCACAATCATTCATTAAGCTTTACGACGTCCATTCAATCTTATTTGTATCTAGTTACACACGAATTATATCTGAAATTGCAATATATCGTTTCCTAAATTCATCTCTATTTTATGCTTTCTATAAATCTACATTTACAGCACTATACCTAATCAATTTTTTTTTCTAATTACACCAGTTAGTAACAATAACTAGCTAGTATGAATGGTAAACAGCATCGTACCATTGATGAATAGTAACGGCCATAGTGTTAGAATATTTTAAGGAAAATAAATGGAGTGATGGTGCAATCTCATTCCTAATAGTTTATTGAATACAAACACCGCATAAAATATCAATAGGATTTATTTATAATTGTCTGATATTATTTACTACTTTTAAAAGTATACTCGTGCCTGGTGTACGGCAGACTTTATATTAATGATTGATAGGAGCCGTTCTACGTTAGATTGATTAATCAACGGCACGTTAGCAAATCAATTGAACAGTGGGATGCCATGAGAGCAAGTTGCATTCTAAATTTGATTATCCCACCTGTTGATCACCCGCTGACTGGATTCCTACTGATACAGTACAATCCAGATTTAATTGATTTGTTATAGATAAAGATGAGTCAAGATTGTTGATAATTGTTGTAACTATTTCAACGCTCTTCTTGTAAACTTCGTATGAGATCCTCAAGACGATCTTAACTTATTTATTTGATATTGTTCATGACGATCATAAATTAAAATTTTAACTATTTTACAAATAGCAAATCAGAATGAGGTCACAATTGTACTCCAATTCAATTCTTTGTGTCATTAATTCGTTTGCAATAGAAGCAAAGCGATAATTATAGTTACGCTTCATTTGTCGACATGAAGACATAAGTAACAATCTAAGGCATTTGTCTATTATTATTAAGTTATAAGTGGGAAAAGACTAAGGGCGATCATAGCTACCGCATTCCGTACCCATGTTTAGAATTGTGAATAAAGCATTAATTGTATCTACTTTATCGTCAATGACCCCAATCATTAGTCGTTATTTTACACCTATACCGTGACGATCAGACATGGTATGGTAGTTTATGTCACATGTACAAGTATTCTTTTCGTTATCACAAAACTTTCTAGCTTACTATCTAATATAAATCGCTATAAGGGATAAAGTAAGATATTAGTATTAATTTATCGACGATTTATAATTTTAAAGTATCCTAAAGGTATGCTTTACTTTTGCACTGTATAATCTAAATTGGCTATAAATAAATGAGTGTTGGGGTTATTCTTTGCATTAATATTCTCGGTAGTACATACTAAGGAATAGAAAGTCTTTAAAATCATTTTAACTATATCAAACTAAATAAAAAAAGATGAAAAGTAGGGCAATGTACAGAAACTGAATTGAGTTAGAAACCAATAAACGAGCTTACTCCGAAAAAATATCAATTAATCCAATCTCATTTAGCCCTTGTCATCATGGTGATATTCTATAAAATTTAGTAAAGTAAAATGAAAACGGTGACGACATATGAACTGAATATTGACTTTCTTTCCTTTCCTTTCACAAATTTTTTTCAAATTGTAAGCTCAATCCAATTAAGTCTATTAATTAATTAGGATATTATGTTATTATCTTTATCATCGGTGTTAGACTATTACATAACTCTATGGTTAATTAATTAGAAATTGGTTTCCCGGCCGTTTAGGACTTTATTTACTTAACGGAGTATATACTATTTTTTCATGATCAACATAATTAGTTGTTTTTATATTGGTATTGACTCTCCTTGTCTATCAATGGCTGTATTAAGCAGCATATTAGATGTCATCAACTCAATGACGTTGTCGATTATCATGCATATGTAATTATCGTCAGCTAACTATGACATATTGTTTTTTGAATATGTTACGAATAGATTCCATCAAGAGTAGCTTTGAAATAAGTTACGTCTCAAGTTATTATTCTATCGTCGAAGATCCAACACATGATCAAATTATTCTGGGCGCAAAGTACGTTCCACGGGAAATAATTTTTTCTACGTACTAATTAAGTGATATTTCCTATTTTGATCATTTGATCCGACAATCGAATCTATCTATTTGTATCTAGTACCTTTTCTAATGACTGATAACACATCTTTTAGATAATTCTTATTTTTATCTTACAATATAATTTAGGAATTATATTATTGCCTTACGAAAACAATCCTTAAATTTATTGCAAGTAAGTTATTAAGAGTTCTGAATCAATTGAATAAGAATCATCTTCTAGGTAGACTATTTGAAAATTACTTTCTAATGAATAACTTACTTTAGTTTGGCTATTGTCGTCTTAAAGTCAATAAAGTTTTAGCGTGTTGTATTTAAATTTATAGATATGTGTATATATTTAAATGTTGGATCCCATGATTTGAATATTCAAATCGCATGATAGAATAACTAAGATTAGATTCCATACACGCTTTTTCGACAATCAACATCATTCCAATGTATTGTTGCCTAGTTTAATCCAATCATCTTATCTTGATGATTCTATTGTTATGGTCGTGTGTCTAATAGTTGATAATTCATATCTGGAACTATAGATTGTTCCTTATAATTCATCGCTACAGCAAAAGCGCCAATGTCAATTCCGACCATCATCATCACCTAATGTGGTAAGTTATCCAACTGTGCACTATTTGTTTGATTGGATTGATGAAAAAGAAAGGCAGAGAAACTGTAAGGCGTGACAAGACAAATAATACATTCGACCAATAACTATTCATCAACCAACGCCCGTTTGATCTATTGCCGAGTAATTTAGCTTCATTCTATCTACTACAGACAATGACAATCTTAATCTCGGCTTTGATCGTTTTTGATACTTCTCTTAAACTATGGACCAGATGTTGTTGACACCATCATATTACAACCAACATCTAGTCCGGTATTTTAGAAAAGTGCAAATAAGCAATTTCTGTAGTTTTTATTTTTAATCTCAATGCCAGATTTATGAAGAGCATAGATATTCTATCTTGGCTTTATTCATCAAGTGGTTGTTTTTTTGTTATTGAACCCGTAGCTCAGTATTGATGCTTGAAGATGAACAATAAGATCTATTTAATATGATAATCTGGTGTACCATTTCTATCTTAAAAACTTCTCTTATTCTTTCTATAGTCTATCATAATAACTATAAGAAAGATTTCCTGGTAAATTAACTGAATCAGTAACTTTTTCCTACTTTTAATCAAATATAAAGAGATAGTTGAGTTAGTACATTCGCTTTCGTGATAAATTTGAATTTAAAGGATGAAATGGACGTACCCTACTAGCATGATTACTTTTCTGATCAAACTATGACTTTATCGGTCAAAAAATGATCTAAAAGAATCAAATTCATTGGCAGATTGATATTTACCCTCGTTAGGTCATCGCTGTTTACTTTCTTACGTGGTAACAACTGCTCTCGATCCAATTAAATCATAGCTGACCCCGCCATAATATACATAATCAAGTTATTGATAGATAGGCATAGAATTCATTTGTTTACTTAGCACCGTTATACCGTTTTGGTCATCATTATAGTCCAACTATTAACTACCAATTACTAAAATACGCTTAAACACACTAATTTCGACATTTTAAAGGCAGCATTTAGAGATTCAACAGCGGCATACTACAATCTCCTATCATATATTAAAGTGATCGCATAATGAAATTTGACAAATATTTCACATTGTAGCTTTCTCCTTTGTAATCTATTTTTAATTAAATTCGATACATGATCATAATTGGCATATGATATCATTCCTACGAACATTCCATAACGAGCGATAAATAAGCCCTTCATTTATAATCACTGCATTTGTCAAATGGACCATCATAATTCGATTATATCTTTTCCGTTGAAAAGCTTAAGCTGTCGTCATTATTTTAAGCTTGATTAGCTTAAAAATGATTAGGTTCATCTAGCACAGATATCTTTAACATCACTATCAACCACTTGTAAGGGATTTCATTTAATTTTTTCAAATTATCATTAATAGAATTTATGCAATAATTATGTGACTTTTTTGGCTATCGTTGGGCGCAACCTATATTCCTGTGGCAGTTATTCGCTGGCTCCTAATTGTACCATCCGAAAGGTAAATAATAAGCCTGACCGTAACCATGATCTAGATGCTAAATCAACACGATTAATGCAAATAACGTTCTAGCTAGTATTCTATCAACAAAATGAATTTATTTTCATGATAATGTAATGATAGTTAGCGACCCTAACAGATTAAACTAACAACTTGCTGTCAATCGTTGCATTGCTTGATCTTGAATAGAATTGTTTTCTTAATTGGCCGATTATTTTTTAGCTCTCCAATTTACATCAAATATTACATACACACGATGGACATGGTCTAGTCTCCTTTAATCCAGCATTACCAAGTATCAATGCCATCTCAGGTATGAAGATACGACGCTACGAATATTTAAACAGCTCAATATAATTAAATTAAGCAATACAAACTATTTTCAAACTCTAATATCGAAAACGTTTATTAATTCGATTTAATCACATGATTTTCATATGAATCAGCTAAATTAGTAGATCTATCAGAAGGATTAGTCTAGTAAAAGAAACAGTTTCATTCTATTTCTAGTCTATTAAAATCACAATTAAAATGTAAATTTAGCATTTACGCGCCCTCTAACTGTTCAAAATATTTATCCACCAGAGCAATCGCTAATTTTAAATAAGATAATGGTCATATCCACATCAATAGTAATAATTTAATCTGAAGAAAATCCGTTAATCTGGTTTAATAGGATAATTAATACAGTAGGGGTTCTTATTAACAATGACGATCATATGCGTATAGTACCTAACTGTCAGAATTTTTCGATATTTTATATTTTTAATCGGGCAAACATGGACAGTTAGTTTATACTTCTTACAAAACGAACATACCAAACTGATGTAAAAAGCAAACTTCGATCATAACTACCCATAATTAGGGCTAAGGGTTGACTACCTCTTCCTATATTCTAATACTGATGAATTTATAAATACTTAATTAACTATTTCGCGCTTAATTAGCAACTGGCTCTGTCCATCCATCCGACTAGCACTAGCTGTTATAATTATAATTAGCAACTATATAAAACCAGATTTGATGATTGCATTACGGTAATAAGAATAATTTGATCAGTTTGCCTTAAGCAAGATTTCACTGTTACATATTATGGGTTACTACGGTTAGAAAGTAGCTTTAAGATAGTAGCAGCTACATCCTACTTCTAGAATGAGCACGTAAATTTATTGGCAACTCTAGAGAGTAAGCATAAATCTTTCAATTACATACGGTAATTAATAGTAGAATAACATTGTAGAAATTGATTTATGAATAGTGCAGGATAATTATAAAGTCTCCAATGCTGATATGAAATATTAGCACAAAATTGGTTAATAAATTGGTTTATGTGGCTATATTAACCGGATCAGTAGACTTATTAGTCATAAATCATTTCCATTATGTAATGCTTACTTATGTAGCACTTGGAAGCGTAAATTTAATGAAATAGGTTTACTGATATCTAGTATATAGAATATCAAAATTTCAGAAGTAGGCTTGGCATTAAAAATAGCATTACCATGAGGTATAAATGTAAAAGCACATCTAACTATCACTAATTTAAGAGAAAAGCAGTTCGGTTGCTTGGCAATTTAAAAAAAAATACTGAATGATTCTTGTTCCTTTAATATATGACAAAGAATTCTAGAAAAATATACTTTAATTTTAATTATCGATATTTTTTAATTTTACAAAAATAGCGGATGGAAGCCTTTATGGTGGAACAGTCTATGATATCGATAGGAAAAGTTACACCATTCAGCGCCGCTTTGGTGGAAAAGTATCCTTGAATACGGACGGTAGTAGTCCGACTTGGTTAAATGGTAAGAATAGAATGATCATGATTTGGCATGAAGTGTAATTAGAGATTATACCCTCAGATTGAATGAAGATACAGCATAGCGTAAACGCAATCAAAATATGAATTTTAGTAACTTAAACACAAGTGTAATGCATATTTAATGGTAATAATTTGGCCTAAAATCGGTCACTTTAGTATACTAAATTATAATGATAAGTGTCGTGCTACTGGGTATATTTTGGGACATAAGCAAATGCAAACCCTTATCCATAATATCAACCCATCTACTTCTGTAAATATAATATCTTAATATTTGAATTTGTGCAAATCTCTCGATCTAATCAATCTTATTTTAAAATTTGCAGCCCCACGATTTGCCGGCTTTCATGAAAGTTTAAATCACATGTTTGTTTGGTTTTCTGAAACAATTCAAGAGTTTCAAGAAGCAGATAATGTAATTAAATGTCTATCATTGCGCTATAATTCTACGTAGAGGAGAATCTTGTAGAGTTTTATAAATTTGAATACTATTGGAATGCAGATTACTTTAGTTATTATTAGTCTTAAGAATCTATTCTTGTAATTCTTGCTCTTAAATTCTTTATTTTGCGTCATTAATAATATGAATTCTACCTCGATCTATCTTGATTTACATAATTAGGCTGTTTACCCACGTATTGCTCGTATTTGCAAGGTAAATTAGGCGAAATGCGATGAATAGTATGGTACAATTACCTAAGTTATAAAAATTTAACCATCAAGTAGGGTACTTGTCTATTTCTACGGCTTCATGTAGTATTGAATCAATATCGTAACTTAATTTCAATCAATTAAGCTACAAAAGCAACTATTAATCTAAATCATAATTATGCACAGAATGATATTGGTGGGGTATACATCCTTCGTAACCAATGGACAACTTTCGCCAAAGCCAGACTTAACTGTTCTCTTCCTGGTAAATTTCCCTTCTACTTCCGCAATATCAGTAAGTCTCGTCGCAAGTAATAATTAGTGTTATTATCTAAATGAACTGATTAATAAGATCTAAAATATTCACTCCTAAATAATTCAATATGTACAAATGTATCGTAAACTGTTCGTATTCTTCAAGTTATTCCTGCTAAAAATAAAAATATTATCACTTTGTATTTGCACATTGTAGAAGACATATTTAGAATGGAAGATACTAAAACCACTTATGCAGTCTTTACAACATTAAGGTAGGTGCTATAATTCTACGAACAAGTTACATTAATCAAGTAGTCTAAATCGAATACGACATAAAGAAATGAATTACAAAAATTCATTCATTTTCATATTTTTTAACCTTACCGCTATATAGTAATGGATTACCAGGCTCTGCTATTTGCGCATTTAAAGATGAAGCTATTAATGCTGTCTTCGCCAGTGACTATATTCGTCGGGATGAAAATGGCAAATGGCAAAAAGCGACTAATCCAGGACATATAGAAAAGGTTAGCAGCGGTTAAAGGACTGCTGTAGTTAATTATTTAGCCTTAAAATAGATCATACATCAATTAAATCTAGCATATAAAATAGTGAATTAAGATGCAAGCTATCATCAAGATTTAGATAGCACAGAACGTGTAAATTTGGACAAAATTGATTCTCACCTATTGCTCACTTTGCCTTTCTTCTCTTTAGTGTGAAACATACGAAACCAGTATTTCAAGAGGGCAACCAGCTGGAACTACCAAACGTGATCTTTTCCAGGCTATGAAATATCAATCGATGGCAAAAGTTGTTCAACCAATACAAAAAATACCTTTGGTTGTCATGAATGATGTTCGATTTTCCAAATTAATGATTGATAAAGTTCAAATCCGTGGTGGACAACATGTTCAAATTTTTTTTGTAGCTACAGGTATCAGAGGATGCATAATTATGCAATTAAATTCCAACTAACGTCTCTATTCTACTTATAAAAGACGCAATTATCTAACCAAATTAAATGATATGATTATCAACCAGATCATGGGACCGTACTTAAAATGTATCAACCACACGGTCGACAAAAATTGTGTACCATTGAGGAAATTAAAATTTCATCCGTAAGTAAAATTAGCTCATTAATTTTCCATAGTTATTCTCCACATTAGAATCCCTTTGATGCATGGATTGATTAAATAAGTATAATCACATCATAATAGGCTATGAAAGGAGAGAAAATTACTAATATGCTCTTTATTAAGAAAGAGGTAAACCGAATGACTTAGCTAAGAAGATAATTAACTTAACTTTAAATGAATTTCCTAAATCAGTTATCGATTTATTATATATATATATAAAGCTACGATAGAGATTGTAGAGATTATACTGATCTTACATCATTTCATAATCTAGAAATATCTCTTCATAACTACTGAAACGAAAGTTTTAAGAATTGGCATCAATCGATGCGGTCGGTATGCCACTCAAAGGTAAGTAGACTGGTATTGGAAGAATGCAATTAAGGAAATACCTCTAACAAAATATTTGTATGCTTTCGATGTTGTCCTATAGCCAGTGCCTTCTAGCTCATGATCCATACTGCGGGTGGTCTGTTAAGGACAACAAATGTACCGAATATACGCCACTGTAAGCAATCAATTACTTATAATTATCATAATATATAATAATCACCATTTTGGACTGAATGATAACTGTCAAAATTTAGTTCTAATTGGATACAAGATTTAAGCAAGTGTCCTACATCCAAGATCGACTCAGGTATGAATTGAAGGTTTTGTTTTAATCATATTAAAATGAATCGATTCTAACACAAAATTTCCATTGCTGTTGCATCTATCTTATAGAGGGTTGGACAAATTGGTATAGTTGCCATCAGAGTGATCTTGGCAAATGTCAGTGTAGAAAGCAATATTGCTTAGGTTGTCGTACAACGCAAATAGTTAAAATCGATGCAGTTAATTGCACAGGTAAATTAGCATTAAAATAGCATCTTCTTTAGCCAGACAATGTCATGCTAGCCTATAATACTGCCATAGTAGTGGAAAGTTGTTGCTAATGATGAATAATTCTATAAAGGTGTACAAAATTATTCACCATGGTCGGAATGGTCTCCATGCTCAAAATCATGCGGATTTGATGGTGTTCAGAGACGTACAAGAAGCTGTGGTCGTCCACCTTGCGACAAAACGACAGAAGAAACTCGTTCCTGTAATCAGCAAATTATTTGCCCAGGTATGCATCTATCTACAATCTATCATTTCCAATTCATCTCCGATCTCCATTTCTAACATGTATATTGATATTATGTGTTGAAAGCATGATATACGGTAGAGAGGCTTACTTAATTTCTTTCCATATCTGTCATTTAGCAATCGACGGAGCTTGGTCAGAATGGTCTAGTTGGGCATCTTGCAATAAGAAATGTGATAATGACATGGTAACAACCAGAAAAAGAGAATGTAATAATCCAACGCCACAATATGGTGGTCGCGATTGCTCTGGTGACTATCTCGAGCAGAAATCCTGCCTTGCGAGTCAATATTGCCAAGAGCAAACGCTAACGAGTGTTTGGACACCATGGCTAGCCGTAAATCATTCCACTACGCAACGACGATTCCGATTTACTTGTTTTGCTCGATTACCAGCAGAACGTAAAGAGAAGGATATGCGAATTAATGAAATGGAAACAGAATCTCGTAATTGCGATGCTAATGGCCAATGCCAAAAATTTCAAAGTAATGATGGTCAGTGGTCATCATGGCAGCCATGGACACCATGCAGTAGTACATGCGGAACTGGTATCCGCACTCGAAATAGAACCTGCGATAATCCAGTTCCCACCGACGGTGGTCAACCATGCCATGGTAATTCGATTGAAACCGTCGTCTGCACCTTGAATCCATGCACAACTGAAGGTAAAAATTTTCTTATAATTGTAATATAGGAGAGAAAATTATTCAGGTGTTGATAGTTGCATAAAAATGAGTCATACCCATGACGGATACCTCGAATATCAATAATCGAGCTATTCGTAATTGGATTTGATCATCAAGCTTAAAAACGTCATATAAATATGTCCTAATTACTCATTCCGATGAATATAACTAAAATTTTAAAGATTGAGAATTAAAGCCTTCAATTTAATTTAATAACGAACCATTAAAATAATCTGCCGCAAATAGCGACCAAATTGATTAATAGACGAGTATTTGAATACACGTATGAATGTGGATACTAATTTGTTTACTACTAATAAATGATTAGTGGTGAATGCTGCTGTCATTCCAATTTGGAGTTGTTGGACGGAATGGTCGCCATGTAGTCGAACATGTGGTGGTGGCAATCAAATTCGAACTAGAACATGCCGTGATGGAGTATCCAATCAAGTTTTAGATGCTGATCAATGTGGTGGATATGATATGCGAGAATCCAAGAGTTGTAATCGATTTGATTGCTATTCTGATAGCGATAAAGTTTGCGATGATTGGACAATTTGGTCAGCTTGCATTAATAATCGCCAAGTTCGATCGCGAAATTGTAATTGTCATAATAGTACAAGCTGCGATGTGATCCAAACGGAGATTCAAACTTGTGGTGAAGTTTATCCGACTATGGCTCAGTGTAGTAATACAGGTAAACTTAATAAACTAGTTTAAAACGCGATTCTGCAATCTAAAATTTCAGATACTGCATGGAATCGTCAAATGCCAATAAATTTCAGTTTAGTTGATGAATAATTTTGCAGATAGTATAAAGGATTTAATTTCGGCCCGCATCGTTAATGCAATCTTGCATTTATTGACCAATAAAAAGTAGAATAATTGGCTGTAGTTTTAAAATCTTGTCTATCTGTCTGATATATATATATGTAAGGTTAATTAAGATCTTTTATTTAATCTATGTTTTCCATTAGATGGCCAGCAACAACAAATTCAATCTGGTACAACAGATTCAACTGTTTCTGCTAGGAACGACGATAATTCTAAACTAAATATCATTACATTAGTAGTAGTCAGCAGCGTTAGTAGCGTCTTATGCTCTGTACTGTCAGTTTTGATTTATATCCAAATCAATCACATCATCCGTAGTCGGCGAAAGAAAGACAAGGATCAAGCGAATACAGTCTATGTCGAGAGATATCCGTCAAAATTACCAGTAGGTCTAGCGCAATCAGATGATTCACAAGATGATAAGAAAGTTGCTCCAGTGGCAACTAAAAATCATGTTGTAACCGTAGAAGACGAAGAAAATGGAACATTTTCAATCAACCAAAATCCTAAATATACAGCTATGACAGCCATAGCATTAGATAGGAGATTGAGTAATAGCAGTAGCAGTAGCAGTAGCGGTTTTGATAATAATAGCTCGATAGAGGATGATTAACATAAAACAAAAGTTCTTTTAGGCATGATAATTATATTTCTATTCTTATTTATATTTATATATTCATCGATATAGGCGTGTATATATATAGTATATATTTAGAAGGAAAATTATATCTGATGCTTTGGTTTAATTACCAAATTTTATTGCTTTGTACAGTAATAAACTTGACTAGATGATTAATACGAATTTTGTTTTATAGATTTGGATATGATTTGGTTAACGATTTCTTTTAATTTATATTCTTCTACTTTAACTCGATATCACTTCTGAATACTGTATATCGAAATCGTTTTAATAACTATTTTGCTCTGTGCTTAATATCATTTCAATTTAAACAAATTATAAATTCGATTGCGAACTTGCCAGGTAGTCACCAATTTTATGGCAAATCATGATTGTAATTTAAGTTATAGTAAGCTAGAATTGATGATTTTTCAACATTCTCTGATCACGGTTGTGTGGATTTTATTTTCTCATTGATGCTAATTAATGCATATAATAATATAAGATTGTCGGTAATTAGAAGAAATATGAACTAAATTTACTCGAGGCCGATATTATTATTGATATTCTACATTTTAGAATATTACTTCGCCTTGCAACATAATTCATTTATTGCCACAATTGTGATTACTCATATTATCATTATTCTTATTAAATAAATCAGGTTTCCGTTTGTAATTCACGCATATTATATATTAGTACATACCAGCTTGAACTTGTTACCTCAAAGTGAACTTACTTCTTTGCTAATATTTTTTACGTAAGCATTAACACAAATTGTTATGCACTATTATAATATATTTGAGGTTCAGATCATAATTTGCTGGCATGCTATCTAGTACTGAATTCACTTAAAATTACTGCTCATAGTCAATTTCATCACCCTTTATATTAGAATAGATGTCTGTATACTATCAATTTGTATTTCGACCACAAGAATTCAGCTTAGAATTCATTTATTTTCAATATCACAATGTCTTAAAAATGCCATCGCTTAGAAAACTTCTACTGTCATTAATTTTACAACATTAGCAATTTGACTTTCAGTTCATAATTTTCTTGCTCGTTACCTAGACTCCTTTTACTTGAAATTACTACTCTTTGTAAATTTCAGCATTATTGATACTTTGTATGGGCATTCTAATAAATTACTAAGACTTCAATACACAATGCCGTAAAATTGCTATGGCGTAGAAAATCTCTATCGTCGTTAATACGAACTCGTAATACAACATTAGCAGAAGAATAAGATTTATCCGCATGATGTTACATTTCGGATTTCAGCCGCTACCGTGATGAATTTAATTATAAGTTTGTCTATTTTATCATAGCTGGAGATAGATTTTTATCCTTAAATCAACTAGTTCAAAGTCATATTAGTTAACGCGTTTAGCTTTCATTTCTACACTATACAATTACTTCTCCATTTATTCTTAATACCCTATAGATATTTGCCGGATAGGTGACCCACATCTAAAAGTCAGAATACTGATAATTAGTCAGAATGCTGGCAGTTATGATAGAGTCTCATCATAGCTGCCGCTTCTTCAGAAGCTCAGTCGAAAATCTACCAAATGATTTATTGATAGTATCCTGTAGATATTAAATATACAAGTAATATGTAATAGTCAAGATAATTATAAAATCTATTTAGCATAGTAAGAGATATCAAGTTACCAAATATATGGCCAATTTGTCGAATCAAATGCGTTATTTCTCATCTTATTTTTGGCACGAAGATTATATGCATTAGCATCATCTCTTTTTCTATATGAACGCCAGATTACTTGTATTGTAACTTCTAAATATATCATTTTTTAGGTTAGATATGAATGTAAATAGTCCTAGGTAGAAGAACTAATTCTTGTAAAAAAGTAATTCTAATAATATATTAAAGTTCTTATCATGTTATTTTTAAGTCATATCAGATTATTGTAGATGTAATTTGTCGATTTGAAATATAATTTTACCTTTGTTTTCGTCGTCTACTTATTCACCATGCCATATGAGTATAAGTAAAAAAATCATTTCTAATCTTTTTCGAAATCTAAAGAAGGCAGCTAGATCATTCCTGGTTGTTCTTATTGCAGCGATGCTGTGCAAAAATGACTATTAGATCAATCTCACCTATGCCATTCCGCAATAGTTCGAATTGGCCGATTCTATTAACGATTATGATTTGTTAAAAGCATCCATTCGCCAAAAATTATAATCACGATCATTTTTTAAGCTACTGAAATACTCTCTATTGACTCGATAATATGGTACTGACAGTTCAAGATACTCCATTGATATCAATACTCCATTCAATGCGATGGCATTCTCAAATTGTTAGTCTACTTCTATTAATTTAAATCAAACGTACTACCATCAGGCATCGCAAGATTTATTTTTATGACTTTGCTGAAAGATAAGTTTACATTGTTGCAGGTAATATCATCAATATGATTAAGCTAGCATTAGTGTTTATTTAAACTTAACTAGTCAACTCCATTATTTCTGCTTTGAATTAATTTATTATGATAATAATAAGTATTTGAAGTGAAGAATGATAACAAGCTATCACAATAGCATAGCAAGTTATTCTAACGTCAAATGATTGAATATAAAAATGGGAAGCAGGTGAAAAATTAGAATGCAAGGCTAAACAATATCATAGAAAATGGAACTATAATATGACGCTAATTTCTATATCGCATTGTTCAATAGAATACAGACTCCTACCAGTATTATAACAAAAATGCCATCCCACAATCGTATAATGTCAACTTGTACAGTAGAAATATGGCAGTAATTCACTTTTAGTTCAATCAAACGTAGTGCAACGATAAATAATGCAGCTATTCGTGCTAGAAAGGTCGCGATCCACCTGTCAAACTTATCAGAAATGGATTTAAATGAATAGTTCTAAAATGATCATTTTTGTAAAATAAATCCTTATTGAACGGTATTATCAATACTATTTTTGGGTTTTTGTGCGTAGGAAGGAAGAGGGAAGAGCTAGTGTTAAATCATAATCCAAAATACTAATTATCGCTTGCTTTAAAGTAATAATATTAATTTGGTTTTGATATCTTCAAGATATCATTAAATTCTTTCTTAAAGTGTAACTGATCATATATCAATACCGGTATGAAATTATCAAATGAAAATGAGCTAACTATATTACTAGATAGATTTTTTTATCATTTGTTTGTTGATATACTTCGAAAGATGACAACATCAACAATACTTTGATAGATTGTAGCAATAACTTCCCAGCTTTAGAATAATTTTTCACCTGGTTCTGATACAATCGATCGCAAATATAACAGTTATATCAATATTCAATATTTTACGATAGGCTATTTCAATATACTTCGGAAGTCAATAACGTTAACATTATTTCGACATATTTTAGCCATGACATCCGTATTTTATAAATACTCTTCACCTGTCTATGGCACAATTGGTAGCAAATATGACATTATATTTGGAAACATAATCAGAATAATATTCAATATTTTCTAAAGTTTTTTTCAACTCCATTATAAAGAATACAAACATGTTAACATCGAATTTATAATAATGCTAAAAAAATCAAATTTCTCTTTTAATCTTTGTAACTTGATATAGCGTCGAGACAAAAATGAGCGATTCAATGTAGAGTATGGGGATGTTTATTTACAAATTGTAGCTTGTTTTTACTCAAAGCGAGTAGTACAGTTTCAAGCTCTTGATTATCAATATAATGGCTCTAAAAGAGTCTCTTATATTTTTGAGCTAACGGTTAATCTTTAGCTATGACAATATCTGTTGCATGTTTGCAAATAAATTATCTTGATGCAATTTTATTTAGACTTGAATTTAGCTGACATTCTAGTCGACCTTTGTTATGATAGATCGAGATATAGGAACTTTAATAAATGATCGATATTAATATACCTTCAATAACGCTTTTATAAGGCCCTATAGGATAGGTAAACATGGAACTTAATAAAAATTACAAATGCAAAGCCACGATTATACGTAGCTGGAATTTCTTGATGATATAAATTTTAACACTGAACATAGATCAGCAAATTTTCTACAATAGCATTAGTGGGTTCGATGTTATAATTTAAAGGGCAAGCTAGAATAGATGATCATTACGAATACTATAGTTAAATGTTGCAAGATCAAATTAACAACAAGTGATTGTATACAAGACTTTTGCAATTTTATGAAGGTTCGCCTTCCTCATAGAATTCGATTTAGACAGAAATTATTTGTTATTAAAATTCTCAGCTTTTATTTCCCATCACGGAAGCTTTTAATACGCTACCGGTTTCATGCCAGGTCGCATTAATCCTAATCGTACGTTTCAAAATTTCCGATAGCCTCCCTCTATGAATTCAGAGTTTTCTTTAAAAATGCCGATTTTACATAAAGAATTCACCGTATTTATATCATATCCTACATATTTTAGCCTTGCCTTTATGATATCATAGATTTTTAGTATTCCTAGCATATAAGTAGATTATAAAATTTCTTCACTAAAATCACTTATCTGTAATACAGTATTTGTGGCATGATCGAGAGAGTAGGAATAAACTGACTATATAATAATAAGGAATACTTGCTATATATTAAAGGTATCAAGCTCTTGCCTTATACTTTCCCATCTTCTCATCAATAATTACATAATGTTTGTGTTATTAATATCTCTATAAGAATTTTACAAGTATACTCTAGATAATTGACTACACTCGTTATTCATTATCTTGTAATTACCTGAGCTATATCACTGAAACACAAGTTCTTGCTAACAATGGTAAGTTATTTGCCTTTAACTCCGTCTTTTTCATTCCAAGAAATAATTTATTCTTAAGACAGACCGAAAGTATCTTTCATATTATTTTCTTCTATAGAAATCGGCAGCACCTGTACTATAGCAATATAATAGGTGTCTTTACAGATCTTTTAAATGCTCAATAAAGAAGCAGTGTAATACTTTATAAGATCTCCATGTTCTTGATAGTAAGTTATGTTAAGAATCTAATATAAGCAATTAACATCCCAAGCATCATAAATCTAATCAAGACAAATTTATACCTGAATATATCAATAGTTTAGTATGGTTCAATCCAAAATTAATAGCGTCTGTGGGACTATGCCCATAAATTTAAGTTTGGCCAGTAATTATAAAATGTATGGAATTGAATTGAATAGCTGATAGTTACATAGTACTATGTTGACCAAATAGCCTTATTTTCAATAAAAATTATTTTTGAAAATGCGTGCAAATATTAACTACTTAGTAATACATGCTTGGCTGTAATTGAACGAATGGAAAAAATATGCTGATTCATTCCATATCCATATTTTCTTGGCATCCAAATCATGAATTCTGTCTGATAAATTAGATTAATTAAAATTGCAATCATTTATGGACAATAAGACTAGAGCAGATGATTCGTGATTCCTTCGCAATAGCAATTTTATTATATCCGGTTTAAAAGTGGTTAACAACACTTACTGACCGCTTGGTTCGTTGAATAACTTTCAAGAGCTTTGAATGCTTTCAATTCAGGCAATAACAATCTTATTCTTATTAGGCAAAGGTAATTCAGAAGCCGTCACATAGTAAGCCAATAAAGGCAGTTGACATAGTAACTGTATTATTATTGAATTCATTTTAATTTATACCGTATGAATCATTTTTAAAGCTATTAAATTCTTAAGATTGGCCAATTTAAGAATAGATTACTCTAGTTTCCTTCACCTGATTTCGGTAGGAATAAAAACGATACAATTCGTTATTCATTTAGAGTTATTGTTGCAAATAATATCTTAATGTCACGGCTAATTAAGTCTAATGTTTTTGACTTATTATTTTGCCACTTTATGACGATCAAGAAGAAACAAAGAAAGTAAAAGATCGATGATAATATTACTTTAACTTAGGTTAGATGTAGAGATAACAAATAAATAACGAAATTGATCAAAATATTCATTACTTAGCCATCAAGTAAGAAAGAAGTACATTTTGATTATGTCGTTGAAAATTTGGAATAAACTTGTTTACTTGCTTATTGATTGGACGATAAAATTGAAACTTTTTGAAATTATAATATAATCTACCTTTTAGATAGGCGATTAAATGGCATCAAAACTGAACATAGCCAACCATATCCAAATTTTAGATATTATCGATAATAGTGGTTTACACTAGGTGGGTTTACATCAAAACGAATTGGTGATATTGGATTGAACAAGCTAATACAACGATAAGGGTTGTAATCTCATTAGTTTTTAATGAAGATTGCGAGGTATCATAATTTTGAGTAAGATAATTCCTTAAAGGTTACAAGATAATCGTGAAAAATTGTTGCATGGAAGATAATATTGAATTCAATCACTGATCAAAGTCATTCTGTATTTAATTTAGAACCGATAAAAATAATATGGTTCTGATTAATTCTTTATAAGTACAATTATAATTTTATTGTATTTGATAATGGTTGAAGAGATAAATGCCCTATCGACGTCAAGAATAGCATCAATAAGTCAGAAATGACTATAGATTGTGTGAGAAAATTTTCTAGACATGAATAGTATAAGATAGAGATATAATAGAATTTTATAATCACTGATTAAATAGCCATAAAGCAGCCCATAGGGCTACATATCCAGCCTGATTAAGCGGAACTTATCTAGCCTCAGCGATGAATTAAATTAATCATCGATATTAACTATCCAACCTATTGAAACGTAGATAATCTAATACTCTTATTTAATTCTCAATAATTAAGATCGAAATTTTATAAATTAAATTTGATAACGCTACACTTGAGTGGAAATCTATTTTTGCAGATAGACATACCTAATGTGAATGACATTACTCCATATTTTTTACCCTTTTCTCTTATCTTCTCTATACTATTACAACAGTTAATACTCGTTCTCATGGCCTTTGCCCATCCGCCACCTGCTCTCTTACTTCATCCATCTGCTCGCTATAATCCATCTTAGCTTAGACGCTTTATACTATGTACAAAATTGTAATCTACTATCATTTATGGCTGAGTCGACAATAAAAGTAAATTGTGCTACTGAAAATGAAATCATATTTTTTTAATATTTTGTAGTTTGAGTATACAATTTACTATGTAATCATGTTGTTGCCCTATCGTATAAGATCAGGTTTAGTAAATAACTTATTTTTTGGCGTGATCTGTAGTTAATCTCATATGCAAAAGTTGTACTAACAAGTTGTCAAAAAAATTGTCAATCTGTCATGATAAAATTTGATTGATTAGCTTATCGTTCCACTGCTAGTCTATATTGCCATTTTTAGCTCTAAAATCGCATTTATTTATGAAGAAAGTTTACCGTAAAATATAAATAGAAGACATTATGGCACTCTTTTTGAATTAGTAAATATCTATAGCGATACCAAATGTAAGTTGCTAATATATCCTTTTGCTTGTAGGTGTAGAATCAAAGAGAAAAACAACTCTTTGCCTACCCCCTACTAATTTATCGTTAATTAAATTGTAATTAAACAATTACTATTATAAGTCACTAGTTATCTCTGTTAATGCTTGGGTATTTAATTGGGAAATCAAAATAAGGGAAAATCAATTGGTCTACCGCATTCCTAGCTATTTGCAATACAGTCAAGCAGCGGAATAATAACGACGACGATAATGATAATAGTTTTCTCTTCCAGTTACTAGTTAAGGCTCCTTATTCATCTTGGAAATTATTTCAGTAATTGAATGGATAACATTGATGTCCAGAAAAGTAAATAACGTAGATAAGGACGCATTAAATTTTCACCTGGTGTTGATTTTGAATAAGACAATATTGTATAATTGTTTTCCTTTAGTCTTGGCTAGGTAACTCATTGTATTGGCAACAAGTATGATTATGACTAGTTCAGAAAGATTGGTGTGATAATTGTATCAAAACCTAACCTATCATTTTATCTATATATCACAATAATCATTGACAACATTACTTTTCTTACTGATATTTTGTTATCTTGATCTTACCTTATCAATGCTATTGTTATCGTAGTTCAAATTTTCTCAGACTACTTTAACTTTATTGTCTTACCATCAATTTATATTAACCAGACAACGCCATCATCGGATCACACTTTGATCTCCTCAACTCTGCCACTTCAATTTAGACCATTCCTTGATATTATATCGTTATTTAGGCATATCAGTCAGATCAATACTCTATTTGTTATTCGATCCCTAGTTGACTTACAGGATCATCTTTTAACATAGAAGAAAAGACAGTTGGACTACTATAGCTGTTTCTTGGTAGAAAGCCAATTATCCAACCATCTCGAAAATTAAAGTATAGCTATCATCTAGCGATTTCCACCTCTATATACGATAAGTGATACAGCAGGCCGACCATGATCAAATTGATGCTAGTTAGCTTGTGCCTTTTCTTCGCTATATTGATTGTAGCAGTGGATGGCCAAATTGATTTGTCTAAATTATCACCACCAACTCAGTCACCGGATCAAGTTAAACCTAAAAAGGAACAGCAAGTTTTCACAAAGAAATGCACTAGTATTGGTAAGTGAACTGATCTAAATTTTCTGTACATAAAAATGCCGTATTTTTTTCATTGCTCTCTTGAATTTGTTCTACAATTTTTCGCAATTTTTCTGTTCTATACCAACGTTGATAATAAACTTTTATTTTATCTTGTAATTAATATGCCAACTTAGGTCTATCATTTGTTGACTTGAATGCGGCTGATGTAATAGCCTTAGATAATCATGACATATTGAAGATTTTTGCCATTTGTAACATAAACGTTTGGAAAGTGTTGACGATCGGATTTTTATTTTTTTTTGACAATTTACTAATTTTAAGGGCTTTGTAATCTGTGTATTAAATTATCTCCTATTACATGATAGCTAATTAATTTAGATATTATTTGAAAGGATAATACTTATTAATCAAATCGCCACTTTGCATGAACTATTTGCACGTATTAGTTTCATTTTGAGAATGTGTTGCTAGGTTTTAATTCTTAAAGCGATAAAGATGTCGAAAAAAATTATTTAGATTGTTGATTGACGATTACACGTAAGAAGTTTACCAGAAATTGCAATGCATTTTTCATATTGTGAACATAAGATAGTAAATTGTGCTCCAAGTAAGAATTATCATATAATTTTTACTATCTAAGAATTAAGATTCATCAAACGTCGCAATTCATGTCGTTCACCGACATTCAACCAGGTCAAATATTAGATGAATTTTAGGATTGGAATTGTAAATAGTCTTAAATGACTATTTTGATATATCAATATTAGATTTCTAGCAAGATTTAATACCTGTAGTATATTATCACTTTTTTACTTTTATGACATGGCCAATTTATTTTAATTGTAACCAACTAGAGTACCTGTCAATTTGATGATCAAATTTTTGTTACTTTAAATAAGAATTTAATATTTAAAAGTTTATTTTAAAGGGCTTCATTTTATTACCTTATATTATAAAAACATTTTTGCTTCCCAGTGCCTATGCGTTTATAGATAAGAGGGAGAGTAACTAGTTTATGGCTTATGCTGGCAGGATATGCATCTGATTTGAATTTTTCTTATTTTGTCGGATTTTTTTTGACACATTTTAAATTATTTTCATTTTTTTCCTCAATCGTTTAGCAAATACATCAAGTTGTTGCGATGGAAAGAAGATTCATCGCTATGTTATGAAGGGCTTATGCATTAGTAAGCGATCTATTAAAGATTTACTATGCGAAGGCGCTTGTAGACCGAATAATATCCCACAAGATGTTAGCGCTAGCAAGCGCTATATTTGGCGTTGTGTGGCCCATTTTCGTAAAACTATACGCGTTAAAATGAATTGTTTTGATGGTACTACGAAATATGCTTTCCCGTCAGTTGTTCGTAAATGCGTATGCAAGCGCTATCGGAGAAGGCAAAATGAAACAAAGCAAAAAATTCTCAAGCGCAGCCTTGAAAGTTATTTTGTCGTAGCGTAAAAAAGTAAACAGTGGCGTGATATGAATACGAGCTCATAAATTGGCTACAACAATCTGTATCGATGAAGACACGAACAAGTTTTGAAGAAAACGAAAGAAAATTGTATAAAACAAAAAAATTTTACATAATTTGACATATAAAGAAGTAATACATTGTAAGGCTTATTCTATAGTTGATGCTGGATCTTATATCTGTTAGAATTAACTATAGGCCATCATTCCTAAGGTTAGGACTAGAATTAACTAGAATTTAATTGTTAAACAATGTACAGGTGCTGTTATTTAGATGGTAGTGATGTTAGTCCTTCAATAATCATTTTGCTTGCTGTTGTCTAATCAATTCAGCTGTTATCAATAGCAATTATAGATTACATCCAAGAATATACCGCACCTCTCTATATATCTAGACATTTGCCGTATATAATATATATATGCGACGTATATGAGTATATGTATATCATGATATCGATCAAGAATACAATGGCGAAAATTAAACGAACAATGCAATATTAATCAGTATTTCCAAAGATTTTCATCATTCTTTTTAGCAATAACTATGTCTACTATTTTTAAGAACAATCGTCAGCCTTGATCGATCACCATTACCGTTAACATTGCAATTATAAACGTCTGATATAAATAGATATTCCTTGTTGAAAGATATAGGTGTGCTTCGTTACATCACAATTGATATAGGTATCAGCTGATTTCTGTAACTATCGTTTTACCATGATACCTACTGTATACTTATTGTAGTAATTCATTTTTTTAAAGCAGACAATTACTCAATAGCTGGGCTTAAAGATGATTGTGCTTAAAATTATTGCTAAGATCACCATCGTGCTGGCTTAGGTTACTGTTTTGATGTTACGGTGATTTAATTTCCATCAATTATGTTATCGATTTATTTCTTATTTTGTAGTTGTTCCATTTTACTTTCGGAATCAGTACAGTAACATCCAGTAGTAGTAATTGACGATGATTGTAGGCTCAAAAATCACATAAATTACATATGCATATGTAAAAATGCAAAATTTTTAATTCAAATTGCGGCGACACTACGACACATGTATGAAAATCATAGAATGCACTCCATTGTAGCATCTAAGTCGCTTGTATGATATCATTTATTTCATCAGATCCGATATTGCTGTATTGGTAAACTTATCTATAATGATAAATTAAAACAGTATATTCACGTCTAATTTATTTACCAAGCCAGTCATCTATTTCAAATATTAGCTTTAATTCTATCGGATTAATTACAATTACAATGGGATAAATTGAGCATATTATAGCTAGGAATTAACCTACAATTTCTGATATATCATTGCATGTTTTATTACTGGGCTATAAAAATCGATATCACTACAGAGACACGTGCGGTTGATTTCGTATTTATATTGGTAAAATATAAGTACGTTTGGCATCTAGTTAGTTTGACGCTAATATTGATCGAATAGGCGGACGACAACAAGGAATATCTAGCTAAAAGTAATCCTACTGCATTACAACTTCTCGTATAACTTGGAAAGATTGTATTATTTCGCAACAACGACACCTAGTCCAGCCTAAAGATAATACAATCTTGGATTGAATAGCGATTATACAAGTATTAATATCGATGTAGCTATATCTTAAATGATATTGATTTCTATTCAAATTCTACTGTGATTAATTTGATTGTTGGATAATGTCAAATAAATAAATACTCTTTAATGAATATACAAAGGTAGTAAATTTAGTTTTGATTGTATTGAAATCCATCTCCGACAGCTGCATCCTATCAAGGTTGCAATTATCTGACCACTTTTTTAGCGATGAATAGATATAATATTAACTCGGTCTCTTATTTGTCCCTCCCCCCCCCCCTGCTTACGTAGAAGTCCCGGATAGGAATATCGTAACTCTTTACAACTTGTGGTTACTTTATTATGTACAGTAACCGCTTATGATATATCAAGATGGCAAGTGTTGTATTTTATATCGCACTGATATCATAAACATAGGCGTTGATATGATAAATTAGTATTAATAACCGTAATCACTTTCAGTCCATCATCTAATTTTGATTCAATTAATTATTCCTAGAGCATTTTCAACAATTAAAATGAAGTAAAACTGCGTTAAAAATTGTCACACTTGCCAATCTAAGCGTTTGTTACAAAGTTAATCTGGCTTGTTAGCATCTCTATCATGTTTGGCTGATTCATGCTGATTATGTAATTTTAGGTACTAGCTATTAAATACTGAGTGATATGGATCAATCGAAAACCCGTACTCTAGCGCTTTACGTATGTGGGGCTGTAGAAAAGGCCATTTTCAGAGTTGACAGTCTGTATGACTAGCTGGATTGTTAAAGCCGAATTAAGCTTTACTACAATAAATTTTAACCGGAATGATATCTACAGTACACTATCGGCAAGAAGAATTCTCCATTGACTGGATGCCCCCCCCCCCCCCACCTTTTACTGTATTTAGTCTAGTGCAAGATCTACTCTTTTAAGCTTTATTACAACATAATTTTAACTGGAACGGTACTATAACAAAGAATCGATGAGAAGAACTCTCTACGGACTCGATGCTCCCGCTTATATACAGTCTAGCTTATGATTTATTCAATTAAACATAGTCATATACAGTACTGCACCTACGAGTACAATAGATGAATAGAAGAATGGACAAATCAAGGTGTCGAACGTATGGCTCTGGTTCTCCATTTTGTGTTCCGCGTAGCCAACTTGCTGATTCTGTTTATATTCCATTAGTATTCTATAGTTGCCGAGAGTGCTTCTATTTTATGCTACAGTTATGTCTATTATTACTCAATTTAAACCATGTTTTAGACTCTTTCTCCTATCTTATCCTGATGATGGTTAATTAACGTAATCCTTCCCGCTTTACCGGTAGAATCGATTTTGGATTGTGCTAAGTTTGACTGTCGGCCGTTTTCTCTATGCTAGAAGAGTTTGCGAATTGATATGTCGAAGGTGCTGTTCTCTTTCACCATTTTGTGTTGCGTGTAGGCTCGTAATTGCTGATTCTAGCTTACGTCAAACTAGTTCGTGTACGTCACTGGTTTACACTGCTGTATATCTTGGTCACGGAAACTTGTGCGATCTACTGTAAAAGTCCATGTCTCAGATTGCTACTAGATTCAAGCCTCATCTTAGACTTTTGGCATACTTCATTCTGATAATACAGTAGTTGATTAAGGCAATAGTCCTCACTTCGCTGGCAGGATTGATTCCATTCTGGTAATTTATAGATTGTACTAGGTTTGACTGCCGGCCTCTTCTTCGACATGAACGAGAAGAGAGACTAGAGACTGTACAAAAGCATGTCTAACTATACTGTGTAAGCGTATATCTCTACTTTGGATCCATTTTCATAAGGAATAATAAATGCATCATGATAGAGTAGCTCTTTGGCTTTGATGGTGATGTTGTTATCATGAAGTCTTAGTTTTGCATAGTAGTACTGGATGGAATTTTCTTAAGGGGAATTTTGATGCAATCCATATTTAATTTGTCCCATTTTGATTGCGTAGGCCTTTCAATAGCGTCCACTATAGTACTTCCTCATCATTGAAATACTGGTTATAAATTAATTACCGTATATCCTACTGCCAAGCCAACTTATGATAGGGTATCGGCGCACAACAGTGTACTTAAGGATTGTAACTTGTTTACATTTTGTAAAATAATTGACTTCCTGTATCATGAATGGATGAAGTTTCGCTTCAAAATAAAGTAGTAGGGTTTCATTCCCATTAGTTAATTAAAAAGTCAAGCCAAGACGAAATTTTCAGAATCGTATATCAGAAACTATGAGGTTTTTCTAAATAGTCATGCTATAGTGGCTGATGTGGCCGACATATTGTGATGAGGCAGTACTGTATATCATAACTGTAATCTTGATGCTGTGTAGTAATAATATTGCACAGATGACAATGAGCGTTTTCCACGGTAGAAATTTCAACCCTTGCGTGGATCAATATTGTTTTGCAGTTGATCAAATGTCATCGAGTCTCGCTGGCCAAATATTGTACCCGAAGGCTGAGTACGACAGCAGGACTTGTGCGAGTGGCGGCGAGAGCCGATCAATTGTATGGACTTACAATACTGCAAATTGTATGCCTAAAAGTGGCTGTGCTACTATAGTCAAAAACAGAATACTGAAAGTGAGAAGTTGTGGTGAACTCGTAATCATAATAGACGACGAGAGCAAATCGTCCGCCATTTCAACACTAACGTGATACCAACACACCAGCGTCCTTCAATGTCAACGCAAAGCGCGACTCAAGGGAAGGGATTCGGGTTAAGTAATTCCGCGCTGAGACAGTGTTTGCATAGCGATTGCACTCATTTAGGATTCGAAAATCAACCAATGGATCGGGTTTGGGTGGCGTTTTTACTCCATTTAAGTTCATTAAGGGCTCTTTAACCCATCCATCATCCAGTGGTGTACATGAGCAGAAATGTTTGACCACCTTCATCTCATGACCGATTTCTGTACTCCAGTATTAAGTATCAGTGTGTATTCGACGAGAAAAGCTTTTACCCATTCAAAACTGTGATGAAATTGTCATTCTCTGCTATCATTGTTGATGACAGGAGTGGATATTTATAGTACATTATTCTATCTTTCAATCTACTATTTTGAATCGTTCTTTCTAGTAATCTTAAGTCATTCCGCACTGATTCAGTGTTTGCATAGCGATTGCACTCATTTAGGGTTCTAAAATCAACCATTGGATCGGGTTTGGGTGGCGTTTTTACTCCATTTCATTCACGGCTTTTCAACCCATACACCATCCAGTGGTGTACGTGAGCAAAAGTGTTTGACCACCTTCATCTCATGACCGATTTCTGCACTCAGTATCAAGTATCAGTGTGTATTCGACGAGGAAACTTTTTATTCATTCAAAATTGTGACGAAATTGTCATTTTCTGCTATCATTGTTGATCACAGGATTGGATATTTACACTACATTATTCTAACTTTCAATCTTCCATTTTGAATCCTTCTTTCCAGTAGTCCATAGCAGGGTATCTGTTCACACGGCCATGGTCCAGAGTACCGTACAGTACTGTACAGTCTACAGTGCGGTAGTGTACAGTACAACTGCAGCAGCAGTATATTGTACTGTAGCCTACTGGACTATTGACAGGGTACTGTACAGAGCATGTCATACTGTCCCGTTACCAAGCCTATCTATTATGATCTGGAATTGGGCAAGAGCTGTAAGCCAATGGAAAGTACTGTAGTCCATTGTGAGGACAATGCAATCGCCACTGAGGACTTTTTCTTCTTTGACCAGCTTATGCATGTCGCATACTGTACAGGAATCCACTTATGTTTGTATAGGGTCGGAGGGGAAGTGGAGCGCTAGCAGTGTTCACATGTTGATGGCTGAGCAATCGCTTGGACGCCATATTTGTTTTTTGTGAATGAAGAATGCGCAACAATTTCATTCAGTCTGCTATCATATTATGATTTTTCAAAGTGGTTTATTGATTGCTAGCAGTTAGTAACATTCTCTGAATCTGTGGTGTCAAGTGGTGAGTGTTGTGGTCTATGTCGAGACGTCGTTGACTCTCAGTTCGTCAACTCTGCCAGTAGGGATTGGATTCTACATCGTCATAGACAGTCGAAGTACAGTTATCGTCTGCGCGGATTGATTGCTTAGCAAAGGAAATTGAAATTACATTGGGCCAATGTCGCGTTCGCCACTGAATCGAAATAGGAATAATCCTGGTGTTGATTCAAGTATCAACGGAATGCAGCACCCATTAACGGCAAGAAATGTCCAACTGGATCAAATCTGGACTGATTTCAAGACAGGAGTGGAACAAATCTACGATGCAAGGACGAGTATGAGCCGAACGCGTTACATGCAACTCTACACGTATCTAGCTTGTATTTTTCTCCTTTTTTTGCCATTTGAAAACACTTTTTCCATAGCATACATGAGTCCTTTGCGTTCCACTAAGTTCTATTTGCCTTCTCTCTTGTATAATAACTTTAAAATCAATTATTTCACTGGTGTCATGGTCTCACTGATCGATGCCATTAGTAATGTTGCAAAGGATGCATTTCTTTGAAATACCATGGCAAATATACCGTTCCATTCAGTACTTGATTCTCCATACATTGATGTAGGCTAATTGGCCGCCAACCGATGCTGACTCACTGGCCAAGGATACAAAAGCAAGCAGTCCAGTGTAGTCAGGAGTAGTGGTAGTAGGAGTGCTACTTGTCACACCAGCTGTGATACCATGTATGTCAGCCATGCTATGTTTGATACAGTAGTCAGTCAAGGATGGCTCCATAGTAGACAACTTTTTTCCTTTTTTTTTTTTCTCTCTTCACAATTTCTCACTCCACTTCAACTCTTTACCCCTAGTAGTTCATTTTTATATCTTTTACCCTTTTTAATGCTTGAAATGACTATGTGTTATGCTATCAAACCTTAACTGCTATTGCTGAACTAGGCATGTCTACAATTATTGCACTACGGCTAATCGGACGAGCACAGCAAGTAGTCGAACTAGAAGTGGCATTTCTCTCGGTTCCAACAACAGAACGGGGAATCAAGGTGATTTGCTGGACACCACTCCTGCTATACTAGCTGCTATACAATACGCTATCCAGCTAAAATGTTCTCTTTCAATTTTTATTCTAGGTGCTCAATTTGTTGGAATGGAATTATATAGTCGATTAAAAGATTTCTTGGCATTCTATCTTGTACCTAAAGTTCTGGTAAGGGATAGTAACTAGTGTAGACATCGATGGACATGCAGCACAACCAATCTCGGATAGTCTCCCATTTCAAATGATCCAATCATTGACATTTCTGTCTTCAACACTCCTTCATGTAATCAATCTCCATTGCTACACATTTGCAGTTATACTTTTCCATGCAATAGATACGTATGTTGTTGGTCTTCAATTGACTCATCGATCGATAATAAAGTTTTCACATAGTAAGCGTAGCCACTGTACTGTATATCTCCATACACAGGTACACATCGTGTGAAGAGAGTGCCGTCCTTGCCAAAGATCATTCTTTCACATTAATGTATCTTTATTAATGTAGTTTTGCATGCAATAGTACGTATGTTCATGGTCTTCAATTAACTCATCGATCGATAATAAAGTTTTCACATAGTAAGCGTAGCCACTGTACTGTATATCTCCATACACAGGTACACATCGTGTGAAGAGAGTGCCGTCCTTGCCAAAGATCATTCTTTCACATTAATGATTCTTTATTAATGTAGTTTTCCTTGAAATAGATACGTATGTTGTTGGTCTTCAATTGACTCGTCGATCGATAATAAAGTTTGCACATAGTAAGCGTAGCCACTGTACTGTACTGTATATCTCCAGACACAGGTACTGTACTCCACATATCACATCGTAGGAAGACAGTACCGTCCTTGCCAAAGATCATTCTTTCACATTAATGTAACTTTATGAATGTTAAAACTTGACAACATTTATGGAAATGATGGATACTTTAGATATTATACATTATCTTTCAATTTTAAATGCTTACCCCTAACTAATTGTAATGAGAACACTTATTTATGTAAATACATATATTCTTGCTTATCCTACTACCTTTTCAAATCTGTTCATGCTTGGTAGATGTTGTAATCGTTGAAGTAAACAACAACCTAAATGACAACCTATAAACGCATTGCATATTAACACTACTGCTACTAAATGTACCGGTATGCTTAATATGACAGCAAGGTACTCTTGGCAGTGACACGAATTAAAGTTACTGCCCTACCTATAATCTCACTGCAATGACAGTACTTTATTCAGCGAAAATGCATTATAATGATGATTGTCGTCGATTCAACTATACATTATCTTGCTGAATATTTGTGGATAAATTGTAAAATATGTGCCTGCAAGAGACATCATTGTTTTAGTCAGGATGAAATGTTAACGTAAAGGCCTTGCTATTTGATGTAATATACAGGAAGCCAATGAAGCTATCGGCGAAAGTTTATTGACATACTTTACCGCCGAATGGGAACGTTTTAAATTTTCCAGCAAAGTTTTAGACGGTATCTGTGCTTACCTCAATCGTCACTACATTAAACGTGAATGCGACGAAGGACACGATTACTTTGAGATTTATTGTGTAAGCCTTACCTAACTATAGCTTCATGGTTTTACCAAACTATTATACCTTAGAAAGGTTATCGATAGAAGATTATGCTTCTACTTAGTGTTACTGAATTGAAGCGATTACTACGCTTATACTGCCTTATGATATAACAGCAACAGTCAATTCCCAACGATATATAATATTTGGAATTTCACTTTATTCTTCGTAGATGGCCATGACAGTATGGAGAGACAAAGTATTTAACAACGTTCATGGAAAGGTCAGACTGTTCATATGCTATTGACGTAGACATACGCGTATACTGTGATTAGATTTATAAACTCCTTCTAACTAATCTTGTACTTCATAGCTATGCAATGCTGTCATAGACTTAATTATGAGAGAAAGAAATGGTGAAATGATCAATACGCGCTTGATAAGTGGCGTTCTTGATGCCTTCGGTAATACATGTGGATTTTATTACAAATTGGAGTTGGCCATATTACAATAAAATTAGCAAATACAGTCCTCTTTTGTCTCATCATAATAAATACTGGTGCTGACTGCTGACATTTTGAAAAGTTCCTTGAATTTTTTATCCAAAAGACTTCATAAAAATGTATAAATCTTTACTTTTTTAGTCGATCTTGGATTGCAAAGGGATGGAAGGTCTTGTAAATGTAAAATCACACTAGAACTTTATCAATCATGTTTCGAGCAAAAGTTTATCGAGGAAACAGAAAGTTACTACATCAATGAAAGTGGTCAGTACTTAAAAGACAATTCCATAACTGAATACATGAAAAAGGTAATTCTACTCAGCATATCATGTACTGTAGGGTGCGATAGTGTTGTGTCATTTGAGGTATTTCATTCGCTGTATTTGTATATATGCATTGTAGGCTGAAGCTCGATTACACGAAGAACGTAAAAGAGTACAAGATTATTTGCACGAGAGAACCCTTGATCCAGTAATGAGAACTTTATATTGGATTTATATATATTAACTTTGTTGTTGCAATGTACTAAGCAATACAATAACATTACCTTTTACTTACAGTTATTAAGATCGTGCGAAAGAATCTTAATCGAAAAACATTTAGAAATATTCCATTCTGACTTTGTCAGACTCCTCAATGACGAGAAAAACGAAGGTTAATTTAAAATCTTAATACTTTATTATCACCTATACTTGGAATGATACCAAATATTTTAACGATACACATTACAATTAGATCTAGGACGAATGTATAAACTCCTTTGTCATATAGCGTCTGGATTAGATAAATTTAAAAGTCTTTTAGAAAAACACATAAAGGACCATGGGCGTCAATCGATAGAGGAATGTGGAGATGCTGCAACCAATGTATGATCTCATGCTATTTATTGATCGTGTTTTATTACGCTATGATTATTATGTATTGACCAATTGTTTTCTGATTATTCTTTATAGGATCCTAAAGCCTACGTTAAAGCAATACTAAGTGTCTACTCTAAATATCATAACCTAGTGGTATCCTCTTTCGATCAAAATTCTGGATTTATGGCTGCGTTAGATAAGGTAATGGAATATTTAACTATTACTGTCCAGCTATATTTCATATGTATACACGTCAGAGAAAGAGTGCTTCACATCAAAACTGTAACCTCTAGGCGTGTGGAGACTTCATAAATTGTAATGCCGTAACCCAAACTTCCGCTCAAGTATCATCAAAATCTCCTGAATTGTTGGCCCGTTATTGCGACTCTTTACTAAAGAAAAGGTTGTAAGGCTTACACCCAATTAATGAAACAGCTCATTCATCCTAGTAAATTTACTGTGTTTATAAATCATCAACTTTTGACTCTAGCAATGCAATTATTTGTTGATTTTAGTGCTAAAAATCCGGAAGAGGATGAACTCGATAGTGCTCTGGATGATGTGGTAAGGAAACATTAATTTGCATCTGGAAATATTATATGGCGTTGCGTTTCTATTTGACAGGGAGTACCATTCTTTATTTTGTAGATGATTGTATTTAAGTACATCGAAGACAAAGATGTATTTCAAAAATTTTACGCCAGAATGTTGGCTAAAAGATTAGTTAATCAAAACTCTGCATCAGATAACGCTGAGTCAGCAATGATATCGAAATTAAAAGTAAGTCTTATGATAGTGCCGCTACCTTTTTGAAATATTTAACAATATTATTATCATAATTATTTTTTATTAGGAGGCATGTGGTTATGAGTACACGTCCAAATTGCAACGAATGTTTCAGGATATGGAACTAAGCAAAGGATTAAACGAAGACTTCAGAAAGTTGCCTAATGAAACTAATTCAGGTATTATCTTTGTTATTATTTCAGGTTATTTTACAGAATTGGAAAATGTTCTTCAAACGATTACAATTTGTTCTTATCTGGCAGTTGATTTTAGTGTTCAAGTTTTAAGTTCAGGAGCTTGGCCTTTCTCTCCTAGCCCAGAGTTTACTGTTCCGTCTGAGGTATTTCGTGTTCATTTCATAAAACTAAGTTCCCTAAAAAGATCCATTCGATAGAAGTCTCTAGCACTATTGTAAAATAGTTTGGTAAATGCAATTGTATTCATTTCTTATTGTATTAGCTGGAAAGAAGCTTACAAAAGTTTTCAGGCTTCTATAGCACCCGACATAGTGGCCGAAAATTAAACTGGTTATTTCAACTGTCGAAAGTATGAGATTTTTGTGTTAAGAATATGAGTATAATCTCTAGAATTAATCCTATTTATCTTTATGAATAGGGAGAACTTGTTACAAACTGCTTTAAAAACAGATATAGCCTGCAGGTTTGTACTGTGTTCAGATGCGTGTATTATCAAAAATTGCTGATCTTCTGCTAGATCAATAATCCTTCTTGATTTGGATTATGAAATTATAATAGGTGTCTACGTTTCAAATGGCAATTTTGCTGATGTATAATCGAGGAGATATTTTTACTGTCAATGAGTTACAGCAGCACACACAACTTAAGATGGAAATATTGCAGCAAGTATTAGCCATACTACTAAAGTGTAAACTATTAGTTTGCGATGATCTCGACAATTCTGGGGAACTTAAATACAATAATAGGCTAGAACTTTTCCTTGGATATAAAAAGTAATTTATAACGCACAATGAAACTTTAAAGGATTTATTTATGAATGTATTAGTGATGAATTTGCTTTATGTAATTTATTTACTTCATTTGAAAATTTCTTAGCAAAAAATTGAGAGTAAATATCAATGTACCCTTGAAAACGGAGCAAAAAGTAGAGCGAGAGTCTACGCATAGAAATGTGGAAGAAGATCGTAAACTGTTAATACAGGTTTCTAATTTGCATTGATGTTAGTTAGTTAGTAAAGATAACATTTTTAAATCTTACGTCGTACGCGTTGTCGTGTAACTATCAACCTTAGGCCGCAATAGTAAGGATCATGAAAATGCGAAAAGTTTTACAACATCAAAAGTTAATAGCGGAAGTTCTCACTCAGTTATCAAGCAGATTTAAACCGAACGTTCCTGTAATAAAGGTGAAATTATATTAAATGTTTGGAAGATAACGTTATTTTTCATGTCGTCGATAACATTCTATTCTTATCTAATATACTTTTAGCGATGCATTGATATTCTAATAGAAAAGGATTATTTACAACGTGTGGAGGGCAACAAGGATGAGTACGAATATTTGGCTTAGTTCTATTTATGTATAATTGCTAATAAAATATCTCAACAAACCTGTATAATAACTAGAATTATCGCTATCGAGTGCGATACCATACTTTATTATCGTTTTGGAGTGTCAGATGAGCAATAATACCATTAGCAACTGTGCTCAGTAGTTCGACTTCGCATACTTATTGATCATTACATGCTATGAATGTAAAAAAATTATTCCCAATAGATAAACTTTAAATTTATGTTATGATTACACTAATAATGTTTAGTCAGATATGATAACAACAAATAATTTTGAATTGTACAATAAGCCTACTTATCGTTTAAAATATATCCTTAACCATTTCTATGGTTCGAGTGCGAAGTTTTTATCAAATGACGGCTTTAGCAATCCATAAGGTTGCATCATCTTGTAACAAAGTTAACACCTACGACAAACATCAAAATCATGCTGATTTTATAGAGATATAGGAAACGAATGCGAAATAAATCATTATAATTGCTTGAAAGAAGTCTTTTATTTATGCCTTCATAATGTAAATTGTGTAAATACAGCTCGTATTTGGCATCATGAATGTTTACTTAACAACAACCGTGCTTGAAATTTCGATTGTTAGTTATAGTAACCGACAATTAATTAGCTGAAACATTGTTGCTAGTTACTCGTAGAATGCAGTATGAATTAACTTAATTATTTCTCTTTATAAGCTGGCGGTTTAAATCATGGTCAAACTTTTTACTCCATTTTTACTAGTTGCTCGTTATAAGGGAGTAAAATTACAGCTAATATATTAAATTCTTTAGCTCGTTAGCTTTTTATACGACAGGTATATTCTGTACATCTTGCTTTATCGTTGCTACAACTAAAATCAGAGACGTAGAAGATCATTGCGGCATTATTAATACTAAATAGTTTCTTTGTTACTCATGATCCAATTAGCCACCGTAACGTATTTTCGAACGTTGTTAGGGTAAGGTTAAGTTAGTAACAGCGTAAAAATTTTGCAAGAAAGAAGCAAAATTAGCAAAACATCTAGGAGTATGGATCGCGTTTAAATTTACAAACTAGTGATCTTGCTAGTCTTACATCATATAGACTCATTTGCAATGAAGGTTAATATTTAGTTGTCTCCTTCATAGAGTATTTTTTTTATTTGGTAGACTTAATGATGAACCGTAGCGTAATTTCAGATTTAATGTAATAGCTCGTAAATAATATCTAAATTAGTTTAGATGGTAGTGGATGGATTGTGTCAACCAGTATAACGTGAACCCTCCACTATAGTTAACGTTACTAAGATATAAGATGCTAATATAGTTAATACTGTTTAAGTTCTTGATTAGTCATCGTTGATAATATATTGATGACCAGTCAATAGATATCATGTAATATTTATATGAACTGTGTCCTTTTAAGTCGTAACTGACTCCCGACTAAGGAATGTTGAATATTGCATTGTATGATTATGATTGTAGCTGACTACTTAATATTGAGGATGGCTGGTAATGATTGTTAATTGATAATATTCGTTTACCGTAGGATTGTAAGTTTAACATTATATATATGTATGTACCATGTAGAAGGGAATCGTAGAGTATAATCTGTCCTAAGACATGTAGATTGATCGCTAGTATCCTAGTTGGTAATAACTTTTAGCTTACTTTAGAATTTATGATTCATAGTAGAGAGGCCACCAACCGCTCTGTGAAGCATATAAAATGGTGGAGTAGTCCAAATTACTTTAGTCTTGTTTTGCTGCAGTTCCTGGTTGTATTGAAATCGTTAGAAGTTAATTGTTTAGCTAAAGTAATCATTGAACCAGAAGTCGCAAGTTTCTCTGTAAGCGTTATAGATATTATCGGTTGTAAGCTTTAAAATATATTTAGAATTCAGCCACATAGTTATACTTATTTGCAAAATTCCCAGATTACTGTAAGTGGCTTGATAGATAAAATATAATAAGTCGGTATTATCCCCTAATCTCCACCTTGTTTTAAAGTGTCCCAATCATAAAGCAATTAAGAAATAATAACTGGATTATTATACAGTCTTAAGTACAACTCTGCAAAAATGAAGGATCTTGATCCGAAAAGAATAATGCTAAAATTCTGTTCTGATATTCAAGCTCTTAACATAAAATAATCATGGTGAAATTAGGAATATTTCTGGCTTCATAATTAAATTTGAAAATGTTAAATTGATAAATTTCGTGAAAGAGTATTATTTGATGCCATAACAGCAGGAATGCTTTAAACATAAACATTCTCTAGCAATTCGCAAAGCATCTTAGGATGCCAACGACTATGAATACGTTTTGGCAGCCGTTTGATCTACTGCATTGTGGTTAAATATTGAAAGGCAAATCATATAGCGTGTTACAGCGCATATTTTTACTTGCTTCAGAAAATGATGAGAATCAAACAATAGGTGCTTCATGAAACCGAAGACTGTAAATCCATATTTAAACTATAATTTTGTTAATAAGTAAAAAACGCGTAGTAAAAGTCTATTAAATTTACTCTATTGCATGTTAAACGAGCTCAAAATAACTTACAAGACTATAAATATATCAAGGTAATAAGCGTATAATATCCCAAACCTGATTGTACACTATATTGTCACTCATATCTAATATGGCTTAAAAATACCCTAATTGTAGATTTCAACACCAATTAATAACATCCCCTTATAAATATTATCATCAATTGTCCTTAAATAGTAGGTTATGCTAGTCTATGTTATCATAAACTGGAGAATACCCGGCTTTAGCAGTATCTCTCCATATTCTCTGATACTGCTGAAATTAGCTATCTTGATATGCTCTTATATGCGGTATATGATTTAATTGCTTGTAGCGATTGTTTAACAATTTCATTCATAAATAAACTTTAATTTACAACAATTAGCAAAGGATATGCCACGTGCGTATAACAACTGGTTTGTCTATTTCAGTTTTTAAGTAAGCAAATGTTTTAGCTATTTCTGAGAATGGACGCAGCCTTACGGCTGGAACACATGCACCTATACTTATGCTGTATGAGCAACATGAATACTGCATACTGCATATGTTACCCATTCTATATTCCAATGCTAGGTCTGACAAAAGCGTACACAAGCTACGAAATTAAACAAATTGTGGCTACTGTATACCGTACCGTACCCTATTATAAGCCATTTAAATTAGTGTAAGATGAATATAGCATATTTACCCTGAAAACAGAATAATAATAAGTGGTCTGGCTAATTAATAGTATGGCCTTGATGGAGCAAACGACCATTGATAAATCTTTAAATCTTTCTAATCAACCAAGTGTTAAAGTGATAATATTTCGGCTAGTTTTATGATATTCTTATGTGTATAAGGTTTTGTAATGACCGTGTAATAGTCTACTACTATTACTGCGGTTTTGCTCACATAACCCTAATTTTAAGTTAACAAAATTATGTAATTCTCTAATATGCTACACGAATATATGAAATAGTTCCAAATTACTGTTGTCCATAATTTTGATCATTTATGCAGACAAATTGAAAGTAATTAAATTTTACATAAATATTATTTTTCCAATTTCTCTTAAGCATATGGAGGGGAAAAGACATGCCATACCTAATAAGCTATTACGCATGGGATAAAATGGAATAAATAACGTATAAATCGTTCTTGTGAATCATCAATGTATTTTAAAGAAAAATAATAAGGTGCTTCCTATAGCTAGAACTACTGTATAATTCAACACAACTTACGATCGAAGGTAATTGATAAACGTTATTGGGTTTACTTTCCGAGCAATTAATTATCACAGACATCATACTTATTGTACGCATTATTAATTGTTACAAATCCTTGGCATTAGCTATTTTTATATCTGTTAATGACGTTGAGTAGCAGGAAATATCTCGAGGATTTCGAAAGAAAAATCAAAGTAAAAAGGAATAGATATGCTGCAATCATAACTAAAATAGTGACTATAATAGATCACATATTTTAAGTTAATGACGACAGTAAATGTTGTTCTTCGTTCAATAACAAAGCATTCTACGCATAACTAATAAATTTATCTGCTTTTAAATAAATCGTTTGTACAATATTGCTTAGTTTGCCCCGGAACACATATACACAGGTCAGTTGGACTGATATATTTATTTTCTTATAATTTTAAATACAAACCCAACAGATAATATTTTAACTTTGTAATTCGATACTAATGTCATTCTAAATAACAGCGGCTGTACAGGAAATTGATAGCGTTGATCTAGAATATAATTCACGCGTCATTGCGTGAATTATATTACTAACAATAAAGAAAATAAAAGGACTAACTGACATTAAATCATCATTGACGCTATATTAACTAATGGTAGCCTTGGCAAACGCCACAATAATTAATGAAATGACGTTATACCTAAGTAGCACCAAGTCGCCTATTCTAGCGTTATGTCAAAATCAAATAATGACTGATGTAATAACGATGCAACTAGATTCTTCTATACACATCCCCGCTGAGCCATTTTCATTTATTAGGTAACAAAATGATGTAGTTCTACTAACAATGATGTTTTAAACTATAGGAATTGATCATTTAATTATTTGTCTTCAAAGAATGCATTGAAACTGGCTTGTCTAGCAATAAGTTAGTTGTGAGTGTCTTTATATTTTCATGATTTTATTGTCTGTCTAAATTTAATCCTATTACGGAAATTTAAAATTACAGCAGTTGTTATTTTAAGTCACTACTTTAGAATTGAATTATTCATCAATGTAATAGCAGATTGACCCAAAAAAAGACGTTATGTAAAAATGGAATTTCTTTTTTACACAATCCAATTGGACAAATTACTGTACTTCTGAAGTCAAATTAAGTATCGTAATCACAATTAAAGTTATCAATTCACAAATTGAGAAAATTATTTGTCAATAAATTATTAATAATATTGCAAGAGTATCTAGGACGTAGAAATAGAGCTGATACAGGTATTTCTTAAAAACAACTGTTAAATTTGGATTGTAACTTGATATCATCTGCAAGTGGCAATTATTAGTAGTATTATTTATTTTGCATGATGTAAGTAGTGTAAATCAACAGTACGTAGAACAGCTAGATAATACAATCCGAATTAACCGTGAAGAAAACAAGGGTTAAAATAGTAGAAAGCGTAGAAACCAACTTTAATGTGGTAGATATGTACGAGTATATCCAGCTTCAAAACAAAGATATCATCGTAACTAGTATTAATCTAGCTACATTACAGCATTACTATGAATATTTTTAGACGAAAGTTTATAAGTAACATTCGCACAAGCCCTATATAATATCTAATTAAATTTAAACACATTTAAAGTTATTGCTTCACATAAGATCGTGCTATACTTTACTATAGCCGACCGTTCCTTAAATTATTACCTAAAATTAAAAACGCAATTATTATCACGAAAATCTGAACGAAAAATTTGAATCAAGCAGCAATCTTATCTAGCAAGAGAATCATTTTATCGCTATCACTAATAAAGATATACGTAGCTTGAAACGCTTAAAAATCATTCCAAATCTATTAACCTAATTTGATGATGTACTGTAATTAAAACCCTTTTCAAGATTTGATAGTAGCCCAAATATACATAGATACATGGCAAATGTTTTTGATAACATTAGATATTTACCAGTTAAAGATTTATCTAACCAAGGTAGAGACTCTATGGCTAATTTATAAGTAAATTTAATTAGATGTTGCTATGCTTATACTTCACTTCTTGGGTTATTTTCCTGCCTTAGAAAGAGATCTAAACCATTATAGATCATTTCAAAATTTTTTCGTTCTTTCTTTTAAATAGCGAGGCTAACAAATAACAAATTATTTTATTATTGTCTCAGCTATATGACTTGAAATTTCTTCTTTTTACAACTCAAGGTATGCATACACCTATACATTCGAATACCATACCGACAATGTTTTAAATTTTGCTAATGTTATTGCTGTCGTTGAAGTTCTTGCTATTCCATCATGCCAATTCGTATTTCATTTGTAATTTTGTACAAGGCGATGACTGATATAACACTTTTAGCAATTACTAGTTATTGTAGCTTGTCCTTTAACGGTTACCATTCTTATCACGAAAAAAAAGTTGTGGGACCATCTTTTCTAGCTTGGCATTTATGATTCTTTTGCTCTGCGATGAATCCTATCCTACCTCTCAGATGTAAAAGCCATCACGGTATCGTATTAATCATCCAAGGCAAATGAGGTACACTGACTACTTCTACTAGACTTCAACGTGGCCATGGACTAATAGAAAGCTTGTAAGAAGTCAATCATTACTTGCCAACGGACTGACATAGTATGGTTACCGGTACCGTTATAAATGGCCAGGTTCGGGTAGCAACGTAATGGCCTAGATAGCAATCGTACGTTTTATCGAGAACATTCTATATCGTCAGACCTTATTAAACCTTCCATTATGGTTTAAGGCATAGTGGTATTTATTTGCAATAGCATTGGATGATATCGATAGTACGAAGGCAAAACTATGTTACCATCTTAGTTTTAACTTGAGTACTGTAGGCTTTTCATTGTATTAACGTTGATTCATTTTTAAAGACGACGTAGAGTAGCAGCGATGCAACTATTAGTTATCTTCTTAATAGCGCTAAGAGGCAGAATAGTACTGCAGGCTTTCATTGTATTAAAGTGGATTCACTTTTAAAGACAACGTAGAGTAGCAGCGATGAAACTATTAGTTATCTTGTTAATAGCAGCAAGAGGCGAAATTTTTGTTGTCTCTTTAAATTAGCGTTGGAACCTAGTCCGAGGCCAAGAAATAAAAACCCATGTTATTAATCCTCAATTCATCATATAGCAACATTCTTAAAGTGTTGAATTTCATGCGCAATATTCCTGTCTTTGCGTCTTCATTTGACCTTATTCTTTTCTTGAACCACGCTGTCCATATTGCTTATACTAGCATAAATGTTATTACTTGGTTACAGCTGTATATATTAACTGGTAGGCATGTCCAATTGCATGTTTAAGGATATATATCTACAAGTATACGTATATAAATAAGTAATAGACATAATATGCTATTTTAACATAGTTAGGCTTAGAATCACAATAAATATTTACATGTGGCCGGCCATGCACATAGCCGCTACATAAAGGTATTCATATACACTTTAAACATGAACATCTATCGTGCAAATAGCTATCGCATATCACACATGTATACATACACACACATACATACATACATACACCTACAAGCGATTTATATGTGTAGTAATTCTATTATACAGAAAAGTGAATAGATCGCGATAATACTAGTAGCAGAGGAAATAAGGCGAGCTAATAAAATGGTTACATAACAATACCTACATTAGTCTACTATAGTGGTATTACTGCCTCAATAGACACAAAAAGTAATCTGCTTAGCGTGAAATTATCTAGTCTATCACTACCAGCTGTTAATGACTTGTCATTACTAGGCTAGACTGCTTTGTGAATACTACTCAGCGAATAGCATATTTGACAAGAATTCATAATTATGCTATTGTGGCGGATATTATCATCATCACAATATTCCTTAATTAATTAACAATAATGTTTCTATAGCTATTACCTCAATATATAAACTAATTTCACTTTTCCACGTAGCGAAAAAGTTACATGGCAACGACATAAAATATGGCTATAGATTACTTTTACAATGCAGATACTTAATATACGTTAAACAATATAAACAGCATTCGATAAATAGAAATGGAACGAATTAAGCTTAAACATATCTCAAGTTGATTGGTCAGCCTGGTTAAGGTTGAAAACGTCAGCTGCTAGTCATCATAAAATGAGGCCAAGAAAAAATTGCGTTTACGAGAGGATTGAGAAACATTTCCATAATTATAAACATAATCACACTTGTAAATATATATAGCGCATCCAGTACATATATACAGGTACACATATATAAGCAAACAGAAACACACAAATGCAGTACAGCATCAATATATATATATATATATATATATATATTATCAATATATATATATACGCGTATATGTACATATCACATGCTTACATTGGTGATGAAGCCTTACAAATAAAAAGTTTACAGTACCGAGTTGATCATAACAGTGTGTGCAACATTTTAGGCAGGTAACAATGTGTCAATTTTTTTAAATTTTTAATCACAATTAAATCATTATCATTGACTCTGATTAGGGAGGTTTACATTAAAAAGTCTCTACAAATAGATGGCCTACATAATGTTGCTTTGCCATTCCGTGTTGCTATTACAGTTTTCAATATAACGACCGGGTTCAGGATAGTGTGTTTGATCAAGATAACGTTGAAAAGGCGGTTGATGGCGTACACTCGAGATGTTTATAATAGGATGTTCCTGTTGAATTAAAGGTGACCGATATTCTTGCCTTGGAACTGATTTGTTAGCATCAGGATAAGCCATTTTATATAATGCGTCTGGGCTACAAACAAATTTGTAGACATAACGTTCTCCAGCTACCTTTTGCATAATACCTTTCTCATAGTAGTAGCGTAGCGATCGACTTAATTTATCGTAATTCATGGCTGGACGATTCTTTTGTTGTCCCCATCGGCGTGCAACTTCTTCTGGATCATTTAATTTAAATTCCATTCCACGCCCTGTCCATGAGATAATGCCACTACATTCAGCATCGTCTAGCAAAGTTATTAAAAATTGCCACAGCTGTAATGAGCCACGGCGTTGAAAGGTAGGTAGATCATAACCTTCAGATCTACCTTTGCTTTCAGCAACTGCTACAAAAAACAAATAAAGATAATTTGTTTCTAAAATATTGACAATGATAATTCCTATCGATCATACCCTGAGTTACATTTAATATACAGTACTAGAGTAGAAAGAAGGTATATTGAACGGCCATTAATTTTGCATTAGCAGTCAATATACGCTCAGCAAAAGGTATATTTTATAACACGTTTTGCGATTGAAGTAATAATCAGGTGATGATATAAACATATTTTAATAAATGGCAATAAATTAGTCAAGTAAAGGCACTGAGTTACTAGTTCTTGTGTGATTTTATAAATTTTTACGCTAACGATGTAAAGGAAATGTTTGATATTTAACAGTCGAAATATACTCCCACATCCATTTCTAACACAGGAGTGAAGAGGTTAGATTTGACGACTATGTACATAATTATTAAAAAGTCATAGTTGAATAGAGAACCTTAACTACATAACACTATATAACGAGAATATTTTTTATGACTTTAGCTAATTTGTATTACTATAACAATAAAAGGATTGAAAACTTTGCGACGAGTAAATCATTTACTTAATTTCCCTATATTTAAATCACGCAATATGTTAAAAACTTGGAATGATCTTTATATTGGCTGTAGTACTATGCTGATTTATGATTCGTCTACAGCTTTATCTAAATAATAAAAAAGGACCGCACTTTTAGATCATATACGATAATATTATTTTTAGGTCTTATATATGTGTATTCAGAAAATATTAATCTGGAATTACCTTGTATACTACTAACTTTTACATTGTTGATGATTAATAGAAGAGATAAAGTAAGTTATCAAGATCACTTTGAAAAGCCTTTATTCTTCCCTGACGAAACGTTATACATGTAAAATATAGACTACCGTGTGCTTTCTACAATAATAGCTAATTAATGATTAAGTAATTGATATCAGTTACTAATTCGATAGGCATAAAATCTATTTAAGGTATGTTGATCATGAAGGGAGTTGGCATCACTGAAAGGATCGATTTTCTGTATAATACTTCATTTTACGGTAAGACAATTTTTATTTTTTTGTAATCTGATTAATGCGATGATTAAATAAGTTATTTATGATGGTCATTTATAATGGAAAAAAATTCGAAATTTTATTGCATAATTATACGAATACTTATAAAATAGCTAGGACGAATTTAATGATTGCATCTTACCGACACCATCATTGTATAAATGTTCACTATGATCATCATACATAGAATTGACATCATAAGGAGATCGAACTTCTGGTGCATTAACCATTGGAGTATATGGACTTCGACTATCGCTCATAGCTGAAGATGGTGATGCCATTTCTACAGTTTATAACGTTAATAAACATCGGTAGTTAGATTTGAATAATAATAGATATTCTTTGAACATTAGGGATTTTCAAATTAATTTTACTTTGTTTTATTTCGATTATCAATAGTTTATTGTTTAAACTGAAAGCAAATTCGCTATTCAATATATTTGATGGCTTTAACATCAGGATCAATCTTTCTTCATCTATAGCGTTAAAGTTTATTCAACATGACATTAATAGATAGTAGTACAGTCGATCACGTTAGTGTTTGGCAGATCAATTCCAACCGTTCAGGATAACATATTGGAACTATCGTAGAGTCATAGGAAATAATATCTATACTGCAGTCTATAACTTATTTAACTGAATTACTTGTAGATATTAAATACATCAACTGCTATACTAACTATACGTCTATCAACTCTATCGTTTTAATTATTTTCGTTGTCTATTTCATTGGATGTTCTAAAAATTAACTACGATCGTTGTTAACATATAGCAGAACAGCTTCAAGACAACAGCAAAGTCCATATCATTCACTATGGGAATCATCATTTTCATAGCTCCCATCCTAGCTTCAATTTTACTCTACAATATCCTTATAACTTTACGATCTAATATTAAAATAGTTCTATGAAGATCGATTTTGAGTTATATTAACTTGTTTAGTTTCATTTTTATCCTTTTTTGCTGATTTAACGGTAAAATTAATATCAATAACTTACTAACTTACGATAATTTTACTAATATTAATTCCTAAAGTTTTTAACAACTGATGTTTATATTATAAATCATTACAGTCATACGTACAACCCCGAACAGAAAGGTATAAGGGGAAAAAAAAATCGAAATGGATCAATAATAAGATCAAAACTAAAAATATTCAATAATAACGAGAAAATACTAAAGAGACCGTTCTGTTTGATGAAAGGATATCAAACTGTTACTCGATTAATCTATTTCTAGTCTCCTAAAGACTGTCTACTTTATCATAACACTTTGAGTTGTTTAATTAAGTATATTCTCTGCCAAATACAAAGTATATTACAAAGAAAATGAATATTGCAGTCAACGTCCCCTGATAATTTCATAATGGTTACTCCATAGCCAATACTACACCACTAGAAAGGCTATTTTATAATAGATGAAATAATACTATCCTATATGATCGTAAACTGCGTATGACTGGCTATGTAGAGAAGTTAACATTTTTACTAACTACTACCCAATTTAATAGTACAGTAGCATAACCATTTTATCTTCAACCATTTTTTTTACTTATTAGCCGATGTCAACAAGTCTAAAATTATATGAACTAGTCAGTAATTATCTAGTGTACAGTAAAATTAAATTAAATTAAAAGAAGGATAATTAATTATTATTGGGGAGGGAGAGAAAAAATGGAAAAGTATAAAAATGAAATGGCGAATAGGATATTGTATAACATGGAGAAATCGATGGAAATCAATCGCCCACTACTTTACATCAACGCAGTGGATTAATATAAAAACTGATTTCGCCCACATTTTTAACATTTGGCTTACATACCGACATCATAACAATTATCTTGACACTCTTGCTTAACGTTAGGAAATCCTTGCTGAAATGGATTAGGATTGCCTGAAAAGACAGTACCACTTAAGCTATTGGCTGGTGATAAACGTTGATGTTGCTGTTGTGGCGGTGGTGGTGCTTGTTGTTGCTGTTGTTGAGTTGGTTGCTGCTGGCATTGATTATTAAACATGGGTGGATGGAAATGGCCATTATTTAAAGCGATCCCATCGGATAATCTTCTCACATTCAATCGATCAACATTAGTTGTGGCCATCAGTGAAGTACTGTCTGACGATCGACGCATTAGTTGTTGTTTCTCCTGACTGGCTAAAGTTGATATATAAGCGCTACTATCGGATAACCTTCTGAATAAAGTTTGATGTTGTTGAGATTGTTGTTGCTGTTGTTGTGGATGTTGCTGTTGATGATGTGGAAGAGAAGGATGGTGATGATGAAGTGAATGATGATGATGAGGATGTTGATTGGATGGTGATGGCGGCGTATGATGAATTGGTGGAGAATGTTGTTCATTCACGTAGCGTTGATTACTTGCATCAAAACTGACATTGGTGGTACAATTATGAACATTGTCTGCTTCGCCATCAGTCTTGACGGTGACGATTGGGAAATTACTGACTTGTGTATCTAAATAAGGACAAGGTAATAACTGAATTTCATCCATTGAGTTTAAATGATAATCAATTTTTTAAAAAGAATTTTTTTTTCTCTTTCTCTCTCCTTCTTTGCTACCGTATCACACTTCGAGTCTACGAATCATTGACTAACTCCCAGGGTAGTCTTAAAATATCACAATTTATCATACTACCAATTTTGAAGGTGGACTTTTTAATTTAATAGGACAATAATATACACCCACGCGTTGTTCATAGCCTAATTGCAAGTAACTGTAGATAATAATGTGCAGATTGATAATAAAAGTCATCACGACCAAAGTTCATTCATCATTACCTGCTCCTCCCTCCTTCCAATGATTACAACTGACAATTAAAAATACAAAAATCCACTAAAGAAGAAAAGATTGAAGAGAACGAAAAAGAAAGACGAGGAAAAATGGGGGTGGAGAGAAAGAAGAGATGCCACACATACACAAACATGCACTTGCATACATATATAGGCACATAAGTATATCCATATATATACAACAGGATGAAAGTGGGGAAGATAATTGTAAAATTGAATAAGTTGGAGAACAATATCAAGATAAAGAAAAAATAAATCATCCAATCGATCACATTGAAAGAAAAGTGAAAAATTCATAAAATAAAAGATAGGAAATAATTGATTTTATCCCAGTCAATACGATGAAAACTATTCAAGATCGAGTCTATCAAACAATCTTCATCATGCTTGTCCATTTTTATTGTTATCATTGACAAGACAAAAAATGAAAATCATGACGTCCAAGGTAGCAGTGGTTACCACCACTCCTGGATTGCTAATTTATGGTTGATTATAAATCCTATAGGAATTATACTTCCTGACTGGACTCTCTTCCTATCTGATGATCGAGTTGAATACTTCAATCAATAGCTGCATAACACGTGGTTCATTTATTGGAAAGCGTCAAATTAGATTCTTTCCCAATGTGGATAAAAAATTATTTTACTCTATTATACGATGAAGTTTACAGTACAACTTGACAAAAAATTAGGATACATATCTATGCCTATAAATTGATTTAACAATTTAGATTATTTTTCTCATTTGTATGATAGACTACATAATTGCAATATCTTTCTACTCTAATCTATTGATACCCTGTCTATATATATATATATATATGTATACGCTCACGCAAACACACACCAATAAAACAAGAAAAAAAACTCCTCCATCTCGTAAATCAAATGTGTTAACGCATAACGTAGAACGCCAAGTGATAACCATTTTAGTGTGCCATTTTCTAACAGTCATTAATCGATTGATATCTGCCTCCCCCTCATACGCACACTAGCTCCAATTTAATTATAGCCATTGTTATCGACAATGGTCACGCTTGACTGCTGGGAAAAAGTCAAAGACTTTAAACTATAGACGTGTAAGTCGGTATTTTAGGAAGGCAATTAAATTGTTAACAATACCTTATTTGATTGTCTAATGTAACTCGAAGCTTCTCGTCAAATATCATCATAATAGTACATCGTTTAAAATTTTTTTAAATATATCATGGCTTGATGACTAAATACCTTTTAAAGATATTTAAAGTTATCATTATTCACAGCTTGTAATTTTATTTTAATCAATTTCTATTTCGTAATTGAGAGCTTAACGATACACAAGGGTTCACAACATGGTCGAAATAGTCTATACGGCTAGTACATTAATAAATGGTGAGAAAAATTATCTATTTATAAATATTAACAAAAATTACAAAGATAAATGAATAATTCTGCCTCAATTCTAATATTCATGGTGTTGAATCGAGTAGGGTACTAACATGAAAAGAAATGATCATATCAATTAAATACAGAAGGAAATTCTATCGTATAAAATTTTAACAGTACTACAGAATCTTAGATGTCCGCCCTTCTCTACGGCTTGTACCAATGAGATTGATTAATTATACAATCGGAGGCATTAAATTAAAATTGGAATTTTTAAATCCAATATTATCATATTTTCCTATCGCTATCTAGTATACAATTTAGTACTCTCGATAACGCTAGATAAAATAATATAACTCTTCAATCAAGTTGAAAACTGACAAGTAAAATAAATTTCAAATGCAACCGATAACAATGAAACAGGGAGAAAAATATTTCACTTATTGATCTTTCGAGTTAGAAGATTCTATGCATCATTTATATGCATGCATATACGTCTATATTAACATTATTAATATTATTATTATTTTTAGCATTATTATCATTAGTATTATGATGATGATTATTACTTTATTCTACAATATTTGATTGAATGACCGACCAAAACTAGCCTAAAATATAATTAGTTTCTAACTATTGTGCATTGAAAGTCTAAGGCAATTTCAATAGAGTTCAACCCAATTCATTATCTCAAGGAAGGCAACACTTTTATGAATTCATGATTTCGACTTGATAATAAAAAAGTAAAATTAAAAAAATTAATATCAATAACTTCATTATAAATTTAATTTCCTCTGATATATCTTATCATCGGAATTAAGGGAAATGCCAGTGGTTGGGAAATTAATCATTCCTTCCTAATTTTACTAAATTGATTTAATTTCCAGTTCTATTTAGAAATGGAAGTTTCGAAACTAAGATATAGAGTACTATTTATTTTAGGTTTTTATACGGACCCAGAGTTCAAAAAAATTAATAAAGGAAATATATCAGTCTCATGGAAACAGTTTAATAGAAAGATAAATTCATTTTTATATCGCTACAAACGGATCGGAAGTTTATAATTACCAGTGGACGGAATAATTTATATTAGAGATATACCCCGGGCCATTTTTATTTCATTTTCCGATCAAAGTGTTAAAGGAAAAGAAACTGATTGATTACATGTCGATTAATAAATCTATATTTAAAATATTCTCGATGCTATCTATCAATAAATCACTACCTGCATGACGTATAGTAGAAATAAATCGTATCTTGTTACCATTTTTACAAACATTATTTTACATCATTTCGGCCAATAGTACACCCTCATAAAGCTATTAGGTATTAAATTAAAGTATTCAAGCAATGTATTCAAACATGCCAATTATAGTTCTAGCTAAACAGAAGACAGTATCAAGCCGACGCTAGTTGACTTATTTGACCTTGACATAAGCTTTTAAGTGATCTAGTTCAATCGAGAAAATACATCACTACCGGTAGCATTAAATTTACGCAGATGTTGGCCTTTGTATAATTTATCAATTTGCATTGGTTTCCTTATCAAATGCCGTTATACAAAAAATCGATATTACTTGATAATTGAACTGTTTCCGAGTTTTGATGAGTCTTAAATGTAACCTTATCTGATATATAACATCCTATGATAAAAATGTTCTGCTAATGCCTAATAAGATTTAGTATATCGTGCCAGTGAACGTTATGAGTTGATACTATATAAGATCCATTTATTGCTGATCACATCAGTCAGGATCCTAAGTGATCTTTAAAGGCGATTACTAAATTTTTCACACTGTAGAACTTGAATTTTATTTTAAACAAGATTAACCCTTTTTTGTCTACTCTCTATGTGATACAAATAATGCATTATGTCATGAAAGGAATTCGTTTCTATAAAAAATTTGTTAAACGCGCTATATTTTGTCATGCTGTTTTCAACTATACAGTCCGTTAATACTTTATGGTTCACTTATTAAATAGCTGATATCAACTTTGAACCATAATATATCACATGTTCTCTGTGTTGCACATATAATGCATGTATATGAGAATTGGCCGGTATGCTTGCCAATCCTTGATCATACACACGTATTTTTTGTATGATGTATAACCAACTGTTGTACAGAAAACAAACTTGATAATCTAAAGCAAAAAAATTTTCCTATTATCTGTGTCATTTGACGATATTGTATAGAAAAATATATACTACACGTCACCAACTAAGTTTTAGTTTCGATGCAACGATTACTTTGCTCTCTAGGTACTAGCGTAGAATCTATTGAACTACCGCATTGCATGGCTGACATGGTTGCAATCCGGATCATCATGCACATGTTATAAACTTGCATGCTATACCATGACTATGTACGAATCTCTTTACTTCCTTATTTATTCGTAGATTCTATTCGCCTACGATTTCATATCATATATCGCACATACACAACTAATTCTTCTACATGTTATGCGTAAATTAATCCAAATTTTACTTAATTAGCCTACAGACCGTCTTTGAATAACGTACGAAATTGTTATGCGTAGTTGCTGCTTCCTAGAGACTTTGCATTTCTAGAACGAAACTATAATTTGGGACATCGATATGTTTCTCTTCAATTCTAATAAAATATTGTATCATTAAATCGCGTTATTCTGGGCATGATTGGAAATAAGTATTTAATTTATTATCATCTTTAGGTCCTAATTATCACTACATAGATCTACAGCGATCTTACGATAGCGGCACTATTAGCATGTATGATAGAGTTGGATTCTTTTACCAATGACTAAAATATACTTAAGAGATTTGCATGATAAATTATACTGTACGTGTGTTCGAGAGTCAATGATCTTGTATTTTGTACGGTTTGGCTTTCATTATTGTTCTGTCTTTATGCAAATTTTATTAATATCAACCGAACCCAAAACAAAAACAATTTAAACTTTATGTTTAGTTCAAAATTAACTGTTCAATACATGATCTGTTTCTACGAGAACATCGAAATTATTCTATGAAATTGGAAAACTGCTTGGGTTGTTATCATAATCATCAACTAGATCGAAATGTGTACGTTCAATTTTACTCCCGACGAAGGATGAATATAATATAATGTGTTTGGGTCATTTTTAAGCCATAAAATTAATTATAAATTCAATTATTCTAGCCAAAAATGATTTGGATAGGAGTACGAAATAAAGACACGAATGGAGGAGGAAAACAACTCTACACATTAAAACTGGTACTTGCTATGCTATCAAGCCATGTAATTGACTTCAATTAGTATCCGTCATAGCGACTGATTCTAAAGGTGATTATTGTTTTTATTGTCATCGTGTACTCCCCAAATTAAAGTAGTACAAAATAAGCAATGATTATTTATATACCATATCATGAACTTGTCTATCATATAAACTGTCCTCATCGCATTAATAGTTTGTATGACTAGTATTTAAGCCTGCCTGTTGATGATGATGATTCATAACTTCATTTTAATAATTTTTGCCGATATATGATACTATTACTATTTTCTCTCTATTAATCCTTGTCAGATTGCAATAGCGCAAATTTGGATTTACTGTGAATCAATAATAATTTAATTCTACTAATATTCAATTCTTCTTATGCAATATAAGAAATGTTTATCTGCAATTGAATAATTCAATCACTAAATAATATCGACCTGTATAGCTGATATACAAAAGAAATTGTGGGACAGCAAAGTAAAATTAAAATAGAGGTCATTATATAATATGTGTGATAAGGGATAGAAAGAAGTCATACATTAAAGAATAGGTTAATAAAATATAATATTTCGCATTCAATTAGTATTAAGTCAAAAAAAAATTAATTAGCAGAAGAACAACAAATCATAAAGAACGCAAAGTAAAACTGGAAATATTTAGTGAAGAATATCATGAAATTTGATGGAAAGCACAGCGATATATTACGGTAGGTTGAGAATTATTAATCGTTCTTTTTTCTATATTAATATTTTTATGATAAGGGGAGTAAATTTAATATCTCGACGGAAATAGCATATCTTTGAAAATAAGAAGTAGACTCAGTGTATTATATCTTACTTACTGTTACTCTATTAACTCAGTTAAGTAACTTAAAAAGGTCATAAACACTCTATATTCCTGTTTGGCCCGAACAATTGCAACAGTAAACGCTCAATCTAACTCATTTTAATGCTAATATACTGAAAGGTTTTACTGTATCGATAACTCCCCTATTTCTTTTCGTTAAAATTAATTTTTACCTTGAGGCGGTGGTGGTCGAATTTCGGGCACAAATTGTTCATCGGAATTGCCAACTTTATTGCCTAAATCAAATCAATGATAAATGATTATTATCAACATTACACGAATATTGCTAGAAATAATAAATAAAATTATCCATATTTGAAGTATTCTGAAAGTAATTATTACAATCACATTATCAATAATAATCACAAATAGCGAAAATTGTTTATTTCTGGTTGAATATTTTTGTAGGTCGTTAAAATTTTAAAATTAAATTGTATCTCCTTTGACTCAAGTTCTGCAATAAAATTGCTTACGGTGGTATTATATCAAAGAAACAAATCAAAAATAGCAGGAAGGTGGTCCATTTCAATTCTCTTATTCTGAATAAAGATAGTATCAGCCAAAAGTATAATTATTTTGCCCTATCTGTACTATCCCCAGTGTCTATACCATTTCGTTGGGTTCGTTAGTGTAAAAATTCTGTATGACTACTATCGAATCCTGTCTAAATTACAAGGCCTAAAAGTTGATTTAATTTTTGCTTGTTATAGAGATAATTTCATGCACATTATTTGTGAGTTATCTAGGACTGAAAGCTTGAAAACATTTTGTTCACATTTTTTCATAGTAGAAACTTGAGTTCATATGTAAGGAGAATGATTCATCATCAAAAGGTACAATGGCGTAAGAAAAATACACTTATGACAACAACATATGATATTTCTGCGTTCATTTCTATGCTCATGTTAAAGAGCAACGTGAAGAATATAGCGATCATGACTCGCTTACGATAGTAGGCTTGTAAATTATATACGTCTCTTGTAAGATAGTTTAAAGTTAATAATGATCTGTTAGCGTAAAAGTGATACTGCATGTACTTCGGACGCGATATCTCGATAAATTATTATCGTATCTTTTAGCAATCACACATGATCATGCTAGACATACGCTTAAAGTTAACTGCACCACTTTTACTATACATACCAGTTGCCTTATACTGTATGGCAATCCAGTCAAAACATTATCTATATTGGCGATTATTTTGTGAATTCGTTATACAATATAAGCTAGCTCAATAGTATATGAAGTCTTTGGCAGAAAAGTGCGATAAGTATAAGCGAAAGTAGATCAAATAAAATCACATTAAGAAAATAACTGAAGGGAGAATATCTAATAGAATGAACGATTCCACCATCTCAAAAGGTATTATTCATACTTTCTTTTCAAGCTATAAATTTTATATGGATGAATTGAAAGTAAAAATAAAAAAATTGATTTCATATAAATCTTTCACTAATATTAGCCATTGATCTTGTTTGGTGGTGGTTAGGATAGAAAAATTTAATCAAAAATAAACGTATTTAAAACAAAAGATGAAGATTAGACAGAAAATGATAGGTTCTATTAGCATGAATTATAGTCAGCAATAAAAATCCTGGATAAAATAAAATAACAGCAGATAGTCTGCATTCTTACTGATTTAAATGTAGTACAAAAATATTAGTTAGACCATTAGGAATAAAATGAACTTCTGAAAAATTACTTTGCAACAAATTTTTCTCTACGATCTACAGTTACTATCAAGTCTCTTGGTATATTATCATGAATTTTGGAGCCATTGATACGTTTATTTTGCATCTTATTGTACTCTAATTATTGTATAGAGAAAACATTAGCGTGATAATCGATAAAAAAAGGCATTGCACAAAATAGAGCTAGCAATAATACAGCCGAAAATATCCGAGCACTGTTCTAATTACTCATTCAAATCGATAGATCATATCTATAGCCTTTAATGTATATTATAATTGTTTAATGCACTATAGATCTAAGAGAATGAGAACATTAGCATAAAATTATTGAACCAATCATAGAATATAACTATTATGCGATTGTCTAAATACGGCTAAATGTAGTTAAAATTATAATCTCATTCCTTTTAAATGCTATACTCTAAGAGAAATAGGAACAATGGTAGCCTGGCCGAAGATATTTGGCCATATCCACAGGGATACAAATATTGAGCCAGAATCCTTCAATGAAAGCGGCAATTTTCTTAGATATTACCGCCGGCAAAATTGCCGACATATAGAAGATGGAATTTGGTACAATAATAATAATCATTCAAAATCTAATAGGAGGTATTTTTTAAATTCGGTTCACGTGCCGAAGTTGGTCAATAAAAATTTGACAACATTAGTTATAAAGTAATCAGAATGAATTCATATATAATACATCAATGCTGGCTGCCTTCGATAATATTATATTAACCATTTATACAGTAGTATCGAAATAATAGTGTGTTTTTGAGGTATGGAGAATTTCTGTATTAGTATTAGCTGTCTATCTTATACTCCTTGCCTTGTTTTAGCCTATAACATACGAGTACACTATAATATGAATACGTCTTCCAAGATTTTTAAAATGATCAATTTACAACTTGTAAATTATATATAAACTTGGAAGATAAACTGATATGAAAAGTTATGGAAAGAAATATCTTTCGTAAAAAAAGGATTGATATCGTTATTTACATTAAGCGAAGATTATCTTTTGATATGATTATTGTCAACACGAACATAAGATTAATCTTTAAAGTAAGACGCAAGAAGAGAAAAAGGAACAAAATATCTGCAATAATTTGAACTATCATTTTTGTATGTTCCCTTAGTATAATGTGCGTATTTCTCGATCATTAAGCCTTCTTCAATTAAAAATCTCATCTAGTGTACTTTAAATAATTTGCAAAATTTGGCAATATTTTCGATAATTGACTGAGGTTGATTAACTTTATCAAAAAAAACTTAGACTATCTCAATATCTTTCTCTATGGAATGGCTTTAGCAAATAATTCTTGTGCTCTATTTGAAAGGATAATTTTGAAAATGTTGTCAGTGGGGAGATTAGGCTTCAATTGATTATATTCTCATCCCTATCCATAAATAGCTACCAAATATTGACAATGATCGATATTCGTATGTTCTATTGATATTCAATAGATTTGCATACTACAAAATACTTGAAAATTTATTAGTTTAGCCAAGCATTCATTTCTGTGTACTAGAAAAACACTTTATAGTTCTTCAATAGCGACAAAATTTTCATTACAGACATTCATGATGTGATCTCATTCGTTATGAAATACCAATATACGCTTAATATCTCTCGTTTTACTATCATATATACCTCACTAAGGATAAAATAAAACGTTATTCGTGAATAGGAATGGGCGTAAATCTAGTCAAAACAATTGTCAGAATACATAGACGGAACCTTCATTTCAAAATAACTCCACTCTTTCAAACATAGATAGTTAATTTCAGTATCTTGTATTTCTTGCTATTGCGACTAAATGCATTCATACTTGTATCTTAGTAAAATAAAATTAACGATCTAATATATAGCACTAATACATATTATAATCACTATATCTGACTTTTCATGGTTCCGTATATCTTCACAACATATATATAATTTTAATTCTACTTCAATAGTTAGAATATGGTAATCACTAATTCTTCTTATTATAACTTCATCATCAAGGAAACGATCATAAACTTAAAGCTTTAGTAGTAGCTAATAGTCGTTCTTTTGACCCATTTCCATATTCTAACATAACTAATGATTATCAAATAAAAGAGCGGCCTACAGAGAGCTCTTATTAAGCTACTTTTATGAAATCTTTCATTAAAAACTCTTGCACATCTAAGGTACGGCTATATTTAAGGGCAGTTGTAGCCAATCAAAGTGTTCTTCTTAGCCAATGACCAAATTTAATCTATAATTATACTACAGTTAATTCTTTGTATGTCAGGTCTAAGTACAGTATCTTAAAAAGTTCTCGTATGCACGGCTATTCCGACTTATTATTTCTGCTGACATGAACTTTTTACCTTTACCAAAATGATAATAAATATAGAAGATGTAAGTATGCTTACATTATCATTCATTTATTTCAACTAATTAAAATGATCTGTTTAAAGATCACTTTGGATTTTTAGACCCATATTTCACTTAATGTTGGTATAATATTAAAAAAAATTAGACTTCGTAAGGCGGTAACAACTATAGGGACAATCACTTTCCAATTTTAATAATGTAATGGAAGAATTTATTACTAACAATTAAAATCCTAAGCCATTTTCTATACGGACTAAATTGAATGATAGCGTCAAAGAAAGTGTGTAAAAAATAGAGGCTAATAGGTATGTAATTTAATTGTGCTTTCAACAATAATAACGCTGTCTTGACAAGCAAAAGTCACTGAAATTATGACGGTAATGAAACTGATCATGTTAATGATGGTTTCAAGATGATATTAGAAAAGAAATGGATGAATTTTAAAGGTTAGCTGCTCTCATTGTTACATTAATCCAAGACAGATAGCAAAAAGGATTGATTTTTGACGATACATTACCATACAAAAGTGATGGTAAAGAGCAAATTAAATAATATCATAATAACAGTTCAAGAGTAGAAATCCTAACAAGCATCAACATAGGCGCTTACCTTGTTTAATCCATTGATCTTGCATTTGGGATATATCTTCAAATAATTCTAGCGGTAGCAAGTTCAATGATAGAGTGACAATAAGGAAAGAAAAAAACATAGTAGGCTTCAAGAATGACTAGATTGCTCGGTGTAATAAAATAATTGGCTATCGAAATGAATAATCAAAGGGCGTATGTCATTTTTTTTCTATCAATACTAAAGATGCAAGCTGTTGGTAAATAGAGTACAACATGATACCATTAAAATTTGTCAAATAGTTGTAAAGTTTTTAAATCTGTAAGTATTCGTAAAGTAGGATTTAAAGGTGAAAAATTTTTTTCATTCCTCATCTTGAGCAATTTGACAATGCATTGATATAGAAACAGTAAAATAAAAAAATAGAATGGGTCCAAGATGAATTCCCAATGAGCTGATATCATTTTACTTCCTTTTCAATATCTGTCGTGTACTTCATTTATAGACTCTAAATTTTGCTTTTACACTTTCAATAAGTATCGTATTATCTGTTTAGATACCGTACTACATTCTTATGAAATAGTGATTAATGTTATGGCAAATGCTGAAAGTAGCGAGCGCTATAGCTTTAGCGGAGCAAATGCTTGTACAAGACATCAATTAAATACATGTCAAATTAATAGTTCAAAAAAACTGTCGCCTGTCATTATACGGTATTAAATCAAGTCACTTTACCTTCAGTATCCATGGATAGAGTTTTTTGGGGCTGGCTGCTTTTTTCTTCCATAGTTTTATATTTATTTTCCTTGAGTTGATTTACCTAGGACAGATAAAATGCAGATACTCCTTAGAAAAGAAAGTTTCTTATTTTCAATTCAGTATCTATTGAAGTTAATAGAGGAAATGTTTTTTTTTAATTTTCTGCCATCGATTAGATTGTAATATTTAGGCACTAAGCAAAGGACAGAAATTATATCAAGACATTTCTATCCTATCATGACAGTCATCGCGATAGTGAGTGTAATATACCATCAAAGAAAGGATCAACATGCCCATAAATGACTTATTGGATTCAATCAAGTATTATGACTGCAGCATGATCAAAGAATATCAATTATGCTATTGATCAATTCAGAATTGTTCATCAAGTTAATGTTAAAAAGGACTTTTCGTACAGTTGTTTGATATCATTTTCACTCTTACTATACCGTCAAGACCTGCTTTCGCTTCTTGATATGTTGACTCTCATAAAATAAAATTACAAAAATCGATATTGTAATCATTAACACTGCCTAACATTCCATTTTTGTTTTAATGAAAGTGGTATGTTAGCGGCTACACAATATAAGTGATGAAAAGACTAATTCCGATAGAATTGAAAAGAGGGTTCAATCGTAAGCTATCCGGAATACTTTTATTTTGCCCTTAACTGATCAGGTTCAAAGTTGAATCATTATAAGACGATTAAAATTGAATATCTATGTCGATATTTTTGCATCAAAATGAACTATGGTGGCAATGCTTTGAAATTGCCCTTTGATATGAGAATTATAATCAACTAGCTGAAATACGATAAAAACTCATGCTAAAATAGACGATATCATGAGCCTGTACTAGAGTTTATACAACAGAAGAGAAAGATGAAATTGATATGTATTCCAATATACCTGATTATGATAGAATGGAACGTCTTGATCGTAGAGTTCCAAATCGCCTCGGTACATTACGTGTAGACAGGCCAAAAGAGTCAAAATAAGGTAGCTATATTTTTTACCGTACTAATAGTTGATTGGCGATGAATTTCTTTGAGTCGTTAAGTTTTAAAACCCTGGTCGTTTAACGTTAATTTCTAATCTTAGTAGCAAGTAGCTAAAGTAAGGAAAAACAACCAGATAGAATTTAATAAAAGATGTAACATTAGAAGCTAACTCAAGGCTAGTTACCAATTTTAACACTGAAGGAGAACATTGGATTTGGAATTACATAGCATCAGTCATTTCTTCAATGGGTGATAAAAAATTAGGTGTGCCCATTATTTTATTATCATGTGAAAGGTATAAAATAACAGCTTAGCTTGTACAAGTAATCTAACTACGAAATTTTAACCATTAGAACGTTGAGAATGAGTTTGAATTACATATAGCGTTCATTGCTGATCAAAAAAATGTCCAACTATCATTATACAATAAAACACTGTTTGATCTTTAGAGAACAAAAGTTGCATTAATGTATGGTAGAACATGCTAAATGCCAGTAAAGAAGATCTACTGTAATGGCATTGTTCAATCGAAGCCCAGTAATGTTTCAACTTTAGAAATAAAATTGGTCAGATTTTTATTGGGAATAGAGTAAGGGCATTCGTGCAGTTTTATCGGCACATTTTACCGCAGTAGTAATGTTTGCTTATAATATCGAGTTGATGGTCTATATAATTATAACAGGGTAAAACCTCAAAATTCAGTCACGATGAATACGCCTAAGTTTTATCACACGGTTAGGTAAGAAATTTTGTGTAAAATATTAAATTAACAGATATACAGAATATAACTATTACAGCAAGAAATTGGTTAGAAGGTAGAAGTATATTGTCGAGTGATGTTCAGTACTATTTAGCTTCGCCCTATTGAGTAGCGACGTTACTGAAGGAAAATTTGCTCTGTTTTAACTTTTCCTACCCTAAAGTTTGTCTTGATTTTAATGATTTTTAATGAATTAGTAAATTAGCTTAAAGCTAGTGCATATAGCGCACATGAGATTAAATACTATTGCAACCAGGAGAAGATTAACTGTTCAATACAGTTGAAAAGTATCTGATACAGCAATCTTGATATCTTCTATAATATGGTTTAATGGAGAAATTAACGCTCATCTTTAAACCCTTTCTATTAGCTACAACTCTGCCTGTAAATGATATCATAGAAAAGTTTTCTAAAATTTATTTTATAAATGGATAAGAGTGGAATCGTCCATAGTCATAATGTATTGTAGTATGGAATTTTAGTTATTTAAATAATTTAATCACCATGACATATCTTATACTTTGGACAGTACGCCTGCATTTAGGTGGTATACACGCCGACAAATATTAACGGAAACTGAGAAATCCGCATAGAAAGATTGAATGGATGGGTAAACTATTTCTTGTCCGCATTCTTTAAATTAGCGACGTTATAATAGCAAACAGTAATGAATGGAAGAAAATCTGTTAAGACAGAAACAGTTTGTGAAAGTAAAGGATGAGGATCGGGTGGACTTGATTATTATTTTTATCTACCATAATAATATAGTACGTAGAAATGATGATGCTTAGTAGTGCTAGTATTATCGATAGACCTAAGCGGTAAAAAATGAATACAGATGAAAAATTTAAAGAGAGAAAATAAAATGGTTTATACTGTAGAAGAATGCGAAGATCTTCTATTTTACTACAGTACAGTTTACAAGATTGAAGAATATTTTATTGCAAGGAGAACGTGTATTGGTAGAGATGATATCGTAGGCCAAATCTAAAGTGAGATAAAATTGTCATTTGCATTTATTGTCATAGAAAGACGGACGAAAAGCTAAAAAGGAAGGGAATGGAATTAAATTTCAAATGATAAGCAGTATCATTAGGGCGAGGATAATGGCATGGCATAGAATCGTATTTAGGAAGATCATATTTAGATTGGTAAATGGAGAAAAAAGGATAAGGACCTTATAGCATCATAAAATGCTATAGCTTAATAAATAAAAAAATCGCAAGAGAAAAAAAGCACTGTAGAAGATTGAAGTATGTATTGGTAAGTATAAAAAATTGAATATTCTACCGTAATGAAGTACTGTTATAACACTAACAACTTAGCCTTTCGCTTCTCTCGATTAAAAAAAAATAGTATTGGCTGGATGTAGGATCCCGGAAAAAAAGTTGAACATTAGAGATAAACTATCTAATTTACAAAAGTTTACCTTATTTTCCGACGCTAAGGTAGATTGCTTTCGATGGTAGCTCAGACTACCTAAAAGATGAAATTTTCTATCTTGATAAAGTAATAAAGAGCGAAAGAATAAGAGAGAAGTCGATCAACGATTCAATTGGCTGATTTTTTTTCCCCCAAACCATATAAACACAGATAGAATTGAACACGCGCTTTACTCCACAATCGTCATTCGATTTTGAAATCAATCATAATACGATGCCAATTGTTTATTATCCAACAGTAGAATCAGTTAAAAATGTTGTCGATAGAGAGAGCTAATAACTACTGCACATTAATACTGTATAATTGGGAATTGTATTATGCCGAATATAGTAAGCATATTACGTTGAAGTTGACTGTTTATTCATCGAAAGCTATAGGTAATAGTAATCTAGTCGATACAGTATTATCATACCAATACTAAAAAACTTGAAATCAGAATGACAATCATCATCTACATCATAATTTATTATTGGATGGAGACAAAACCGATTTTAAAACATCAGTATTGGCCAAGAAAACAATATTCCTACAAACAATAGATTTATAATCATCTTTGTTGACAGCTTGATTCAGATCCATTTTTAATATTCCATCTTATTGGTTTCTCTTTTACAATCCAGACAAAAAGCTCCTAAGAGACAATATAAGAAACAATATTTGGTGTAATATCGCATTTTCTGTCCTTAATTTCTTGACTGGCTCAATTAGACGATAACATGCCAATATTATAAAATGAAATTTGACTAAAATAATGACATCTTTTTTTTATTTTGATCCAACTTATCTATAGTTGTATTACAACGCTACGATTCCATATTCTCAATAATTGCTTGATGTTCTTGCCATATTTAAGTGGACGACTTCATGTTGTTGTTGTTATTATCATCATTATTATTATAATGATTATTTGACGGCGTATTAATTATTGGTCTATTTCTTCAGTTTGATATCGATGTATTTGGCATAAGAAAGATATTCTACTACATTATACATAAGGTGTGCATGCATCATAATGATAATGAGCAGTTTTGCAAATGTGAAAGTAAAGAATGCTTGATAAATGAATAAAAAGTTGACATTTTAATTTGTCAGCTAATTATTCTCGTCATCGTCGTCGTTATACTTTATTTCAAAAGTTGTGCAAAATTAGAATAGTAGCTTTTAAATAACTTGTAATTTGCAACAGCACTGCTCGATTTTGAAGCATTTATTTCTCCTCCTTCGTAGTATTAGATAGGGTTATCATAATGGAATAGTACAACTAAGTAACGTTTACTAGAGATTGAATGTATAAGTGCCTATGAGAGGCACTACCTAAACCCTAGGTGAGGTATTCGGTGATTGTCTTAAGAGGTTTAAAAGTTAGTCACCATAGTATGTTGCAAATGTACACATAGAAAAGATAGAGAAACAAAACTTAACCTATGTTTTATTATTATAATATTATTAATGTATATAAAATGTTGGGATAGTGTATCTTGATAGAGTATATAGCATAGTATATCGCCAGTTCAAGCGCTACTAAATTATGACAAAAGACTTTTAATTTATCTCAAGATTCAACGTTGCAGCATAAAACTTGAATTTATAAATTGATCTTTAGGGGTAGTTTCCTTTTTTCTTTTTTTTTCATCGTTATTCGGCATGGTAAAGCCGTGGTATTTTCAACGTAAAGCCGTGGTATTTTCAACCTTTTTTTGATTCTAATTTGGAAAGGACAAAATTGCAGATGGATAATAGTAACATTTTATTATTTACTCTTATTTAGGTGTGTTTTATGTTATTAGTATTATTATTATTATCTTTTTATATCGAAGTTTTCAACCGAGTTTATGTATACCGTAAGTCAAGGGATAGTATAGTAGTCATGCCATTTCCATTCATCCCCAATTGATAGTAATAGCAATTGTACTATTAATGGCCATCACGTAGAAAGTTATTGAATTACTAAATAATAGAAGTAAAATATTAAAAATAAAGACATCTGCACATTATATTCAAGTCTCCTTTTCTGTCAACAATATAGATAAATAGATATACCTACAAAATAATTGAACATTTACAGTATACGCGTATACCTACAACATGATCAATTTTCTAATACACGTATTAAATGCATCCGAATCCGAAGGAAACAAGGACTGTCATCAAAAATATAGCTGTATGAAAGGTCCTTATTTGTCCATTTGCTGTAGACTACTTTGCATGATGCAACTATCTACAGACGGTAATATAAATTCTAGACCATTGTTAAATGTGTGTGATGTGGTGGGGGAGGGATTTCTACGACATTAAAAGTTTTCTCTCCCCAGTAGGGCAAATATCCATTCGCTGAATTGCTTCTTGTTTTTCCTACAAAAGTTAAAGCAATGATAATAATATGATTGGCAGTACTGTATCACTAGTTCACTGTATGATAAAGTAAAATATCTTCATCCTATGGGCCCTTAGCGTATCAACTATCTGCCTAATTCAGTAATTATATCGATATATATATATATATATTTAATTAAAGTGGAATGAATGAAATTTTTCAGCAGCATCTTTATACCAAAGTAGTCTCTGTTTCACCGTATCCTAACCCCCCACCCAAACTCGTGATCTACGACGGCTCCTACAGTATTTTGATACAAATCCCATACTGAATTTTTAGATCACTATAACTACTTTCTAAGTTGGGATTTGATCAACATTGGCATGCCATCTATTCTATTGTATCAAACGTGGATTTACTCTAATCTGGTAATTAGAAAAAAAATTGCAATAAAGTTTCACGTCGAGCTATGAGATGATTTCTCCCCTTTTCCCACAGAGTTCATCTCCAATATCAACCAGTTTTCTATGCTTCATTTACTGCATACTACTGCTCAGTAAACGCCTGTAAGCCAGACAGGTTCTGTTCAGTTATGTAGCATTTATTTTTGGCTAATTTATATTGTGATTATTTCACAAGTATTGTCAAGGGCAAGATTTACCCTTGACGATTTGCAACAATAACCGCCGTCCATTGAGCCAGCAGCACGTTATAAAGCCATATTAATAATTAAAAGAGAAGAAAATCTCTTAAAATGTCCTGTCCGTCTGGTCAGGTGTAGCTGAGATACAGTACGTACTTTAGACGCTGCAGTACACTTGGACCGTAACGATCCACTACAGTACTGTAGGCAACTTGTCCAGAAAGAAAAGAGACGGACGGACATGCTCCCATCGACCCTATTACACACTATAGTGAGTATACGCCATTTTGCTGGTTATGTTATTTTATTTACTATCGGAAGACTTCGGTTAGATTCGTGTTCGATTGACGAAATCGACATTGTATCGATACTTTTGGCCCATTTAGTTGCAACATTTATCTACGGTATATTGAATAGAGTGGAAACAATCAAATGTCAATAGCGCAGACAGTAATGCATTCCACTCAAGGACTACTAGATGCAGCTGTATTTTAGTAGTTCATGGTACAGCACAGTCCAATATACAATATTATTGTTTTCATCTGGGACATCCAGGACCAAGACTAGACGAAAGCTACAAAAGATGAGGAGACCGATCTTTTTTTATCATTCATTTTACAATACACTACAGCTGTAACTGTATAAAATCAATCTGGCAGCTAATTCGGAGCATGGTGGAAGCTTGAAATGACCTGCAGAAAAATCAGTTTGGTCATCGCCTGTATCGGCAACGATCGACACGATGTCTATTGCCTTTCTCTTCTTTCTAGTAGTTCATGACACTGTACATTATCTACCAGGGATCCAGAATGTCCAAAATGTTCCATAATGTTAGCTAGACACTTCCATATTGTGCCATATTACACTTTTTATTATACATCTAACTGCTGTACCGTAGTTGGAACTTCCAACATACACGTCTGTATTAATGTTGCGCGGAATGAATAAAGTAAAAATCACAAGTAGCGTATGCCTAGTACAACGAACTAGAAATCTACTAGGATAGTAGATATAGTAGGGTTGCCACCGTTGCCGGCAACTCTTTCAAGAATGATGACAACTATATTTTCGAGGTGTAGTACAGTAATAAGCGGCGGTGAAGTACAGCCAATTATATCAAAGTGTAATATCGTACAAGATGCTTTTTACTTATTAGGCTGAAGTTTAGTGGCATAGGTATCAATTTATAAGTGTAATTTCAAGCAAAGTATCACCAGCGGGGAAATGGTTGCGTATTGAATTCTATCTCTGAGCTTCTGTGTAAGTTATCGACTATAATTAATATATTAGAATACAGTATGGGATGCCTTATTCGCACGCTATGATCTAAGGGTAAAGCTGATTACTCTAAAAAGAGATAACCTTCATTTTACAGAATGGCCAATAAACAGTACCTTGGTAAATCCACAGATTTACAGATAGAGTAGAAGCAGTGCATGAATCATTTTTTAATATGGAAATATCTGGGACTTCTCGATTGCAGGGAAAAATAAAAATAAACAAGGAGTCCCTGGTGATACGAATATTATACCGTTTAGCTACAAGAAACAACATGTTACTGTGTAACTCCACAACATGACTATGCATGATATACGCATATGTTGTTAGGGTTAGGGTTTCACAGCAACGCTACAACAGGATGCGTGTACGAATATACTGTACTCTTAATGTGATATCAGGGCGAACAACTTTGTGAAATACGCGTACCAACTTCTTACTACGAATCTGTAATAGAATTAAATGTCGTTGAAACTGATTTCCTGTAGTGCTATAATCATTTACACTCACTGGTCCGATCACGATTTCACGTTATAATTTGCTGTACTACAGTATATCGATTAAACGGTAAAGTACAGGGGCGCAGAATTTCGGTATGCCGTAGATCACGCGCATACGCGTATATTAGATATCGAATGGAAATATACTTTAGGGAAAATAATAGAAAGTAAAAATATTAATTCTCCCCGTAATAAATTAGTTATCATCATACTGTAGAATAAATAAAACTGATCGATTTATGCTCATAGGTTATACATCGTAAATTGTTGGTAAAATGCGAGGTTACCTATGTATTGATCGAAAATTGCACTACCTTCTACTTTACTGTGAGTATTTAATATGTTCTGCCGCCTTCATTCTCATCCTATCTTGTGCCGGTATGCGCTCAAGAAATCATTCTCTTGTAATATTCTCCTCCTCAATCTGTTCCTTATGGAGTATGAACTATTTACCCCCACAACTACCGACAAAGATGCGAGTATATTATTCTACCTCCTGGGCCTGAGTTGATTTCTATTTCCTTTTTATGACCTATTGCTAAGAGTGTCTGTTGTCTCCTGATCTGCTTACACTTTTCTATTTTCCTGCATTGACAGGTTGATCAGTTTTTCCTGCATAAAGTCTACGTCAAGGCAGCACAAGCAGTTGATACCTGTAGAATAAAATCATTCGTCATCAGTGATGTGGAATATCCCTATCCTCGACATCATCATTTATTCCCATTGTTAATAATGACTATTTCTGCACTTTATCGTTCTGTTGAGTCTCAAATTGTGAAAATACGCAACAAAAACATTTACTGATTCTTAATCGTCATTTACAAGACTTGCACGGCAATAAGATGAGGAGATGGGCACCTCAAATTTCGAGATACATAACACAACAACCTGAATGTAACAAAAGATAGAGAATGGTTTGTTCTTTAGACTTAAATGGCTAAATTGCACGTCCAAAATATTATCGCCAAGGTGTTAGATCACCGTAAAGTATCAATTTATTGTATTGACTTTTAATATAGTAGATGGCTTGTTATCAGGGCTATGCACCCGCATATGTACTCTACTCTTTATAAATAGAAAACATGGATTATTGTACTTACGCTGGAAATAACTGCAACCTTGCGTTTTACCATATTTAGATTGCATGGGTGATGCAGAATTGTAGAGATAGATCAATCAATACCTCCTATTCAAGGGATATTGCAGTACAGGCTCATAATATAATATGTGCATTAATTAGTTCTCCGTAGTAACAGTAGATTCTGCACTTAGATAGAGTAATTTACTTTCAGCCTACGATGATGTGACGATTGTTGTTCTATGGTTTGTTCGAGTAATGTTGCATAATGACATGTAAATAGTATTTAAACTTAGTGTACAAAGTAATAAAGAGAGTTTGATAATTTATCGTTTACGTATAAGGAGACGGTCTATGTTATTTCTATTATGGAAACTCCAGGAGAAAGATTTACGATTGTCACAGAGAACTGACTCTGATAAATAACGTAGTTCAAGATAAAAGAAAAACACAGAAAAATCTTTGGTATGTTTTGTCACAATTATATATGAGCGTACAAGATTCGTTAGTTATCTGGGTTGACAACTAGTTATACAGTAGGTATAATATTTGTAAATTCAACAGTTATTGATGAATTACCATACGTAATTTAATTGTAAATAAATATAATATATTGAATGACTACTAGGCTATATGTCAATTGTCGGAGAAGTTGTGTCATTGTAACTGGAAGCAGATTTGACGGACTGTTATTTACAGCGTTATGCTTTGGTTAAGTTCCTGGCATTTAAAGTACCCTACATCGCTCGGACTTGTGTTAATGTATAATAACAACGCACGGTCTGAGTATACGGGAATTGGTTAGCGAAAATGCAGTCGCATCTCGCAATTCAGATATCACGTTGAACAAACGTAAAAAATGCAATGATATTCAATATTAAATTATACTTCATTTAGCATTTTTTGTCTTATTGAGACATGATTAATACAGGCGATTGCTTATTTTGCTAAGCGTTGTCAACCATTATTTTCGTCTCCTAGTCAGCTGTAGTGGTACATACGGCAACAATTATAAAGCAAACTAGTACTACAATTTTTGTAATAAATTGATAACAAGCATCATCATTATCAATTAGTGATTACCGAAATATTACAGTAGTAATTTTAATTTCAGGAGAATATGATCGGTGGCGTATTATTCATTCTTAAAACTCTACTGCGATCATAAATAAGCAAAAACTTGATAATTTCATGCGATCATTGTACAATATAAGATAATAACTAGGATACATTCTAAACCGTATTACGTTTAAGGTAGCTATTCCGTAAGCATTTATCTCCTCACTCAAACTTGGCTATCATAATAGTTGTTTTTTAAAGCGTCTAATTATTATCAACAGCATCCTTTGAAAGGTTGATCAAAAAGTTCACTTAATTCAGTAATAGTATGCATAATGATTGCATAATTTGCTAATACAAGTTGATTATTAAATTAGTAGACCCGTTAATAAATTGCTAGAATCAGTAGTTTGACCAGAAGTACCCGTATATCTAGCTACGCTAATATGAATGTAATGAATAATATTTAATGTGTCAGCTTTATAGTAAATTAACTTGAAATATTAAAATATTCAAGAAAACGTTAATATTAGAATTAATAGACATTAGTAACAATCAATTCATTAAATAGAAATTCGTATGCAATTCAGTGTACTAAGTACGTCAACTAATCCTACGGTAGTTTTCACGTGAAATAAGAGTATGTATACAATGCAGTCAGAAAGCTTTTCCAAGCAACAGCTTATTGCAGATTACGATTTTATGATTGCGCCTTAATAATTTTTAGGGCCATTATCTCGTTTCATTGACATTCATATATTCCATATACTATACTCTACTGACAATAACGTAGCCTGCTTTTGGTTTTTCTCGATCTGCTGCTACTAAAGATCAGCTTATAGCAAGTTAAGTAAAACTTAGTTTATTTAAACAACTTTAAAAACAGAATTGTTCTGTAGCTTATCTAATTGACGTACGGCACTAGCAGTAAAATTTTAAATTTTAGCTTGAATTGAATGCAAATAGCAGATGAAAGAGTAGACTGTCGAAGGAAATATAATTAAAATACTACTTACACTGTATTTCGGTTTAGATTTCATTTTAACTGTTGTATTTGCATAGTATTCAAGCTATTGTTATCCTTAGAGAAATAATTAAACGCTTGATTTATTTATTGTTGTTCGCCATTTATTCACATGATATATTAGTTAAATCTAGCTTAGATTCATTAATGACGTTATGAATTCTATGTAACGCTTATCTAACCGTGATTTCATACGATAAATGAGTTTTATACCATTGCAATCACTCATTGGAAGTGTTAGATACATCATTTTTATTGCTATCCTAAAGCTAACACTGAATATAACGTTACTTCATCTTTCTACTTTAATCAAAAATCTATATAATTACATATCCTTTAACACAGAATCTACTACTTTACTAATAAAGGCTAGCTTATTTACTATTTCTTTGGAAGGCAACTAAAGACTTATAAAAATTATACAATAAGGGATGACTGTTTCCAATCAGCTAATTAGATTGCATTTAAAAAGTAAAGTTAGATTTAAAATTACTTCTGCACTATTAAATTAATACATTTTTCTATATTAATCTACACTGCATATGTTGTGAAATTACGTTAATGGTAAAATGACATTAATGCTCTTTTTCTTAATATTTATTCATAGCAAAATAAATATTAACGTCGTATAGTTACCGTATTAAATTTATTAGTATCTAATATTATCTATAGAATTACTTTTCCTTCATAAAGACATTTGAAGATATAATTAAGACCTTTTTAGCATAAGATTATATTTCAAGTATTTAATATGACTAAGAATTCTGATAAAGTACAGTACTAAGACATACATTTTACGTTCTGAGTTTTAATTTTCTTTCCATTTATAATGGTGAAAGGTATTTAATGTGTAAGCGTGAGAGAATTTCTCTTAATAAAATGGAATCTTTTATAAAATAATTTGAAGAAGCCAATATCAGTTTTATTTTTATTATTAAAATCATGTCAATAACATACAGTCGCATTACTCCTATCAAATCAATTGTCACTCCAGTAAATGGTAGTGTCATAAAATCTTACATCACAAAATTGGTGTATGTTATTAACTATGATGCCATTAACATCATCGAATATAATGACACAAACTGTACAGTATGGTTTGAAATTCGGTATCAATATTAGCTATATCTAGTCTTTCATTTTAAAATATAAATTGCTATTGGTATAATTCACTGACCAATATAGCTACTTCGAGCATTTCTGGTCACGGTCTTCAGATATTTTACCCTTAATAATTAAGGAATAAGTTCTAAACTAATTTTACAACGATAATTTACTACATGATACAGAAAATATCATGAACGTACTTGTAACTGTCATTTGGTAGTAACCAGTTCTCGTGCTGAATTACATTATCAATCTAGTAAATTCTATCGAAGATAACGATTGATTTAATGAATATTATATGAACAAGACAAAAATAATGCATTGATCCGACTACTGCGTGATATGCATGATTAAAGTTATTATATGTACAATAATTTTTGTCATCGCTCGTTTGATCTAATATTTTAAATAGCCTCTGTCCTCAATATAATTGTATGGATAGCTTTATCCTATTGCAAGCTAATAAATAAGGGCTATCATCTCAAATATCAATCTGATCATACTTTTGCTCGTATTTATTTTTATTATTGCTATCAATATCTTAGCCGTGGTTGCTGCTATTTATTATTAGTCCCCAGTTGAAAAATCTTGCACAATAGTGAAACTATTTGTGAATCATTAATTATTTAATCAATTTTTTAATTAAATTTAAGTTCATCTGATGTTTATAATATAAACAAAGAAATTACAGAAGATAAATTTCGATGTTTTCAATTAAATGCATAAATCTAATTTCTATCGTTTGCAAGATACCATTTTTCATTGATTTCACTGTAATCCTTGATTATAATTGGCAAATAATTTTTTATCATTATATTGATGATTATAAGTAATTTTTAATTTTAAATTTCATATTAATGTGATTTTAATGTTATCATTCAAAATTATATTGCCTATAGGCAATTATATTACAAAACTGGCCTAACTTTAGCTTTGTAGTTGGTAATCGTTATTATGTATTGTTATGATAACTTTATAATAATGAATTTTCAATATTTTTTCTCATCTACCATTTTCATGATAATAGTGGTAGTAATCTTAGTTTAATCATAAAAATGCAAAATTAGCAACGTATTTTAATAATTGATCAATCATCGCATAGTTAAATTTAATCCGTCATTCCCATTAAGGTACCATCAACATCATCATTCGTGATACCTTTACAATAATCAAATTCAATTCAATACTAACTATATTTAAGGGTACGGTTCATTTATTTTTCAATTGATTCTACATATTTATACCATCGATAGCGTGATGGATGAACAAATATGAAAATTAGTCAATACCGGCAGGTGTTTTCTCACTTTTCGTTTGCCTCCTCCCACTTGCATTTAAAATTTTAAATTCTAATAAATCTCTTAGCTATTTTATTAAGATAGAATAGCAACTCTTTCTTTAGTAAATATAAATTCAAAAAGGTTTGAAAGAGCAAATCTATTAATGATATAAGATGCCAATGGTATCATTAACGAATTAAAAAAATAATAATTGATAGCCATAAATAATAATGATAATAGTATATTACCCTTGAACTTAACTATTATATTACAATCGATATTGATGCTGTCAATCAATAATAACTTATGAGCAGTAAACGATTGCAGTAATTTATGTCTAATTAGTATGATCGGATAAATCGAGGTCTTATCGCCAAAATCTTGGTGCATAGTTTACTAAGTTATAGATTTCGAATCATTTACACTGTCAACATGTCCTTGCTGGTATTGCACGATAACGTAGTCATTCAGAAAATAGGAGATCAATTAACCAAATAAGGTTGGTTGTAGTATCTGAAACAACTTAGTGATGTAGAGAAAATACTGAATTATTCGTAAAAGAGAATTCTCATTAAGATCAGTCTTTACTAACGTACTATTCAAATTGAGTAGGTACAGGTAAACTTATTTATTATTAAATGTGTAAAAAAATAATCTCAAGCAGTAATAGTTTGTAAAAAGTAATTTATTATAACAAATACTACAACAGTTGATTTAAAAGAAACAAGTAGTATTACAATAGTAGTGAATACTAAATGAAATTGAACTTTTAGTAAACACCATCAATCCTTCTTCGGCTTTGGCGATGATATTTATGAATTCGATCTAATTGTAATTTTACAATATGATTACAGCTAGCCAGTTTATCTTCTTCATGTATGTATTTTTGTTTATCTTTAGACAATATTAAACAAAATACTATGATAAATTTTAATTAGCATATTTGTTTATGTAATAGTAAGATCATGCAAAGCGACATGAATTGTAGTTATGCTAAATATATTTCAGCTTTAACCCTAGAATCGCATGAAGATATTATTGGAAATGGAAAGGATCGAACGTTGGTTAAAAATCTATTGTATAATAGAAAATTATTTTCATTAACTTTAATATCTGCATATATAGATGGGGCATACAATAATTAATCGATCTAATGATATCTTTTAATGCTATATATAATATAAATGCCTATAATGTCAAAATAATAATTGAAAAAATGAAGATAGATTTAGAATTTCAACATTTGGGCTATTGCCAATTATTATTATTTTCATATTCATCAAAATAGGCGTGTCTGGGACTAAACACTACCTTTTAATCTCAAAGTACACCAATAAAAATAAGTCAATTTTATGCTACCCTAATCATGACCTAAAGAAAACCTAATTTGAATTCGATTGAATGATTATATAAATGATCTCATTTTATATTTCATTTACTTATTTATTTATTATGTTTTCATTTACTTATAATGTCAATGGCATATATAGATTAAATTCAATACCATTATATAGCAGTAACACCATCAGAATGATAGAGCTTTAGGCATTGTATTTACAGATACGCTTGATTTCCAAAATATTCGGTGATAACGCTCTAGAAGATAGATAGACGTGATGACGAAATTGATTATGAAACATAATGGCTTAGCAATTTAATTTTAGTTTCGATAAACTATCCGTACAGTTTATGATTATCTATACAATGAGTAATGTAATTTCATTATCTTTACTTTCTTAAATTTGTTAAAAAGATAAAATTTCTGTTTGAAAAAATATCCTAAGTTCTTTGCTAGAGAAGTAATTGAAAATGTTAGCTAACTATAGGTCAGTCTTATTTATAAATTTGTAAATATTTATTTCCTAATTTAAAACATCAAATCCGTTGTTGACATATTTTAATCATAGGCAACCACGCACTAATATAACACATGTGGGTAGATGTGCTGAGTAAATATTATTCGGATATGGCTTAATTTGTTATTCTCATTATATAGTGCCTGCTCCTGAATTTAATGCTAATATTAGTGTAATAGAGCGATCATTAAGATGACTTGGTCATGTAACTACAGCAGTAAGCGAAAATAGTAATAACAAGTCATAAACTTCGTAAAGTTTGATCATTGAAATAATTCTATTCTCCAAATTTTAAATTAGTTATTATTTTTTGAGCTATAGCTATGTCCTACTAATATTACTTATGAGGCGTAGCTATTATTCAAAGCGTTTCTTTTATTGAAATATAATAAATTAAAAAAGCATTCGCAAACAAATATAACAAGTAAAGTATGAACCCTATGTTACCAATACAAAAAAAAGTCGTTGGTATCATGTTCATACTCAAAACAAATTAATCATTGATGAGATAAATAATACTTTAGAGTAATTAATTTAATTAAATCTAGTATTTATCAAATAATACAAGTAAACCCTTCGATTACCTAGCGCATTAGCTGCTATATTATTTACAATTACTGTCGATTAAAATTTTTTTTTCTATTTACTATTAAGACTAGTCCATTTGCTTTTTAATCTTATGCTATTACATTAACACATGCGGATTTATATCGCCTTGCTTTTCTTTAGTAAATTTTGGCGATTTGACGATGAAAGGGGTGAGATAACCGTAGTATAATCAGGAATGATACTAAAGATATAAAAAAATAATGTAGCAAACCTAACAGCCTGTAAATATGTTAGATTGTATGAATAAAACTGTCAAGAAGGCCCTAAACAAAAATTCCTTAGCATCTTATTATAAAGGACAATGGCCCAATTTAATAATCGATTACGCTAATAACGACTTCAGATCACGCATACTACAATAATTATTCCATTTACAACACAAACATATATTTATATTTAATTTTATTTTATAGGTTATAAAGGAGCGTATTTTTGGCTCATGAAAGTAAATTTTTATTTATTTTACACGAAAACATTCAACAGTAGCCTAAAGGGTACATTGCAGGAACTCAATTGTAATCAAGTCGTCGTTATACTTTATTCTTTAATGTCATAATAAATGAGAGCATACGCTTGCCTATTAATAGCATACTATCTGAGTACAGTATATGTGTATATTTCATATCACACCGTATTGAATGTGCGTATCGGCACTTCATCTGCTATAAAATAAATAAATATTATTAAGACAAAATATCTTAATTGCTGTTAACTTTAATATGAATTTCTACATGGATAGTATGGCAATCTTACTAGAGATTGGGATTGGATGATGCATTCATGATTATAATATCTTACGGAGAGTTATATATTATAATACTCTACATTCATAGATAAAATCGCTAATGTTGCTATACTCTTATGACTAGCACAAAATTTATGAAGCTGACTTAATCTTACAGTTGGCAATCATAGGATGTACCAAGTAAAATTAACGATTGAGCAATTACGTATCTTGTATTAAGTTTAGTACCTTCGGTAATTCCAGGTATTTATTTTGAAGAAATTATATATCGCAAGTATTTGATCGAAAGCAATGAAGAATTGGGTTTCAATAGCGAGCTGACGTTGTTGTTAATTAATTCTATTGCGTCCAGCAAAGTAGGCATAGACATTAGAATAGGAATATTATAATACTGAAGGCACTCTATCGTTGATCAAGCACTATAAAGATTAAAAAAATGATTCAATGTTCAATTCGATTCTGTAATTGTACCTATACTTGGCCTTGTTGCCATTTAACTTCAACTACTGTATGTTAAGATTGGATACTAAACAAACTGCTTCAATTCCGAATAACTTTTGGTGGAGCAGCAGTTACTCTTTTGCGTGTTCTTCGAACTTTTGACCCATTGTTAAGTATCTTCTAGTGATGCTGATGACGACAGCAATTTTCGTATAAAGATATTAAAAGGCGCTAGTGATTAGTGATGCCATCTTTGGGAATGTTGAAATACCATATTGTACTCGTATCTCTGCTCTAAGACATAATAAAACGGGAATTTAATGAGAATAAAAATATTACAGTAGGATGCAATGGGAATAAGAGCAGTGTATTTTGCAGGGGTCTATGCCTTGTACGGTATATTAGTTTCCATCATGCTTCCCTTGATTTCGTGTATAGCTTTAACCAGGGACATTATTATCGCTCAAAGTAAATCAAAGAAATTGAAGAATTTACGGTGATACAGGAAAGTTTGGAAATAATTTTCCATAATAAACGATGTTCAATTTTCATCTCAAGAGTATCCCTTTTAGTATTTATGATTGGATATTTGAAAAGTATCGAAGCTTTTACTGATATCAGTTAAGGTAGTTTTCAAACACAATTATATCCAATTGTATACTGTACCTTATGATGAATAGTGAACCCTAAAGCGAAATTCTTGAGTTGAAAATTGAACAGCCATCACTATGGAAAACTTGTTTCCAACCTTCCCATATCACTGTATAAAATATTTAAGTAATCGCAGTACAAGTGGTGCAAGTAGAGCTTATTATAGTTCAATAACTATACGATAGCCGTTATGGTCTATCACTTTTGGACGGAGCTAAAGTATAATGATCAAGCTATGAATCTTTCCATATCACCGTATAAAATTTATAAGTAATCGAGTGTACGAATAAGTGTACGAATGGTGCAAGTAGACTTTATTATAGTTCAATAGCCGTTATGTTGTATCACTCTTGGATGGATGCCAAAGTAGAATAGTCAAACTTTAAGTTCAATTCTTGAAGTGAAAATTGAACAGCTTTTACAATGGAAGATGAAACTTCCGAAAATTGGCTTCCAAACTCCCCCACGTCCCTGTAAAAATTGTACGTCATGTATGGACTAGATCCAAATTTGCAAATAATTGATGGTGTTCTATTAATGCTGCAGTTCCTTAGTTATGTCATAACGATTATGATCTATCCCTTTTGCATTCTGTCATATTTTACTTTTCAAAGTATAAAAGTAGGATGGTCGTTCTTCCAAGTTGATCCTAAAAGTACGAGTAATAGGAAATGTACATGTAAACATTAACTAGCACTGGTGCCAAGAATGATAGAGGCTATAATATCATTAGCCATTTATCTTCTAATCATGCACTAGTGTACATGATCAGATGCATAGATCATGATGATAATGCGCACAGAACCAGAACAATAATATAGTACAACTAAAATCGTACTAGGCCAAAATCGATTACATATACTGTATGCATATGTGTATTAGCGTATTCGGTTCAGAATCCTTTCTCTGTGTAGCAGCATCTCTCTTTCTCTACCTTGTACCTGACTGACTTAGGGCAATCAAGTTCTCTTCTCTGAAACAACTATCTCTCTCGTCTACAGTCTATAAGTAGAAAGATATATTACTGAGGCCGCCAAGAAATCTGCTACGAGCTAGGAATAGCCCTAACTTGCAACAAGGATTGAGAGAGACATTTCTACCCTATACTACTGTTATTTGGAGTACCAGTCAATAGGTATTCCAAGGCAGATAGCCCAAGGCCAATATTAAGGCAAATATTATATTGCATTATATTATAAGGCAGATATTAAATTTACTGCATCAGTATTAAAATAATCAATGGTTAATAACAGTTTAACAGATATATATCAAGCTATCCTACTAAGACATTTCCTCTAAACTTAGGAATTATGCTTTGAACCTTAACAACTTCGGAGGTGATAGATACAATCCAGTTGAACTGGTGGACAATTACTATTTTAGTCTATCTAATCCTAAATTAAGGATATCAAGCGTTAACCACTTAAGTTTGAACCTTAACAAGTTAGGAGATGATAGATACAATCCAGTTGAACTGGTGGACAATTACTATTTTAGTCTATCTAATCCTAAATTAAGGATATCAAGCGTTAACCACTGCAGTTACAACAATTAAGGAGACCGTAAAACATTTCTGAGGCATCAACGTATAGAGAAGGTAACATAGAAATAAAGTATCAATCACGAAGATTCCTTTCGTGACAAAATCCTACAAACATATCCGAGCTTGTTGGCTGCCATTGCAGTCAATTTTGCCAATATACACACAGTAAAAACAGACTAACAGTACAGTACTGTACTATGCAGACAGTTGGATTTGCGTTGTAGCTTTGGCCCGTCGTTTGCCTGTCCCTCCGTCCTGCAGTAGCCCGAGCCCATAGTATGTACTGTAGATTTGTTGTACTGTACTGCTAACTTACCCTACTCAGTACTGTAGACTGTTCATTTCCATAGTAACCAACGGAAATCCAATCATCGCTTAGTAAAATAGTATTCTGGTAGAGTGGATTCGGATTCAGTCGTGAGAGTAAAATAGAATCAAATCTATCGTCGTTGAAGGATTTTCGAGCCAGAAATGGAATGAAGATGGCAGCCAACTCGCTAATAAGCTGAAATCCAATGAATACAGTAGAGGTAATGATGATAATGCTAAACTAAGCTGTTCTCCATGTCGATTCTCAATCAGAAACTGTAATACAGTGTAGGTCCGTAGGTTGACGGACTGCAGGTATTTGTTGTATTATAGGTAGTTGCACTCCGATTGAGATCGAAACCTGCAGGAATGGAAAATTAGCTATCCAGTGAAACTCAGTACAAGCCAACATCATCTTCATCAAGATTATCATGGCTGCTGGCAAACGAAAAGCTCATAATAATGTCACTGAATATGCATGGGATTCAAGGGTAATCAAATATTCATATCTATTGTACAGCAATGATTCAATACCCTGCCATACCAATTATAATATGGATCTGTATTGAAATGATAGGATGAATATTTTGATGTTAAAGCGGTTAAACTAGATGATCAATATCTAGCTGAGCAAAAGAAAGCGTAAGCAAAACTAATTGATGTTATAATGGATCCTTATAATAGCGACTCAAGCATATACCAATTTTCCATCTTACAGGCTAGTCTCCAATCTCTTTCATGGTGTCTCCATCCATATTAATGGTTACACAAGTATGTTATGACATTGAAATCTAATCTATGCTGTCTTATTATCCTTGCCTTGGATCATCAAATCAATATAAAACATTCATGAATCAAAGTGAACTAGTAAAGTGATTATCAATACCTACATAAGTGACAATTCTAGATAGAGAACGTCATACTATATGTACAATACTAAAAATGATTTACAAACCAAGATGAATAGGGTGACTTTGCATCCAGTGTGCAAGTGTAATGTACCGCATAAGAGTACAGTATTTATTTCCTAAAATAATTCTCTATCTCCAATTCAATGCAATATATGGTAGAATCCTACTATGATGATTGATCACTGTTAACCATTGTATATTAATGGTAGATCCATCTGCCGAGGTATTGAAGCAGTTAATCATGATTCATGGTGGTAATTTTCAACAATACTACTCCAAGTCTCGTGTAACCCATATTATAGCAAGTAACTTACCGGATGTTAAAATAAAAGACTTAAAGTAAGCTACAATAAAAGTAATTGATACATTCGCTGCAAATGGTTACTATGATCACATCAATTATCTACTTTGAATCGATTCGTATTCTTAATACGTATTGTATATTAATTATATCAATGACCTGTATTGCTATAGGAAGGAGATTGTGGTAAAGCCTAGCTGGATTGTAGATAGGTAAGTTAGACTGCAAATACATGCTAAAATGATATAACTGGATAGATTACATAATAATTGATTTCGTTATCTTTTGCAGTATTCAAAATGGAAAAATATTGCCCATATACAATTACTTACTGGTGGATGGGCGTAGTGCATCACAAACGAAAATACAATTTACTGAGGCTAACTCAAGTGGTAAAAACAAAAATAATAATACAAATTGTAACTCCAGCTGTAGCAACAATTCTACTACTGTTAAGAGCCAAAATATTAAAACCGATTCACCAAAAGCTAAAGAAAAATTTCCTCCTGGTATCGCTAATACCGCTGATCCAGAATTTGTGTCGCAATTTTATAGTCGATCACGATTGCACTATCTAGCAACATGGAAATCGGAATGGAAAAATTATGCCAGTACTCTAGATAGAAATATTGATTTGGATAATCGTCGAGACGAGATACGTCAGCGTATCATTGATCTCAAAAGTAGTCGTAGCTCTACGATCAAGCATGAAAATCATGAAGTAACAGTTAAAGAAGAACCTTTACAATCATCAGCTGACCAGGCTATAATTGAATCGCCAAATTCACAAAATACTGGCAGAAAAAATTTATTCAACCGTGTTGTTATGCATCTCGACATGGATTCATTTTTTGTATCCGTAGCTATTCGTGATCGAGCCGATCTACGTGGATTACCGGTAGCTGTAACACATTCTAAAGGCAAGATTAAGCCAGCAAATCTGCAAAATGCTGATAAACTACAAGAAAAAGCTGAATTCATCCAAGAAATGGCTCACTGGGAAGATTATCATTCTAAGGATAAAGTTAAAGCAGAAAAGGCTAGCCATGACAGCCCTTCTAAGTCAAATAAAATAAATAATAATTTTATCAGTGCTAATGATAAAGAAAGCGTTGAGCAATTTTCTACGTCAGAGATTGCCTCTTGTAACTACGTTGCCAGACGATATGGCCTTCATAATGGCATGTTTATGGGTAGAGCATTACAACTTTGTCCTCATTTAAGAGTTGTGCCTTATGAATTTGATAAATATAAAGAAGTCTCTAAATTACTCTACAATACATTAGCCAGGTAATGAAGCAGTTATATGCTCTTTTAACTAACAAGCAATTAATAGTTGTGTTTACTAATCGATGGAATAAGTAATTTTTAATTTTGTTATATGTACCTTGGTAATAGTTACACTTTTGAAATTATGGCAATCAGCTGCGATGAAGCATACATCGATGTAACTGACATCTTACAAGACGATTACACTATACAGGATTTAGCATCAAGTATTCGACACGACATTGAAAGTAAAACTGGTTGTACCTGTTCTGCTGGAATCGGTAAATAATTGCCACGAAATGGAACTCGTTAACATTTCTATCAGTTTCCAATTACAAGCAGAAGTAGTTATAGATTTTTATATGCCTATGTGACCATTATACTGCTTTATCTTAGGTCCAAACCTTTTAATTGCCAGAATGGCAACAAGAATTGCCAAACCTAATGGACAACATTATGTTGATCCAGCTAATGTGTTAACTTTTGTCGCCAATCAATCACTCAAGGATTTACCTGGTTATTAAAATTGACTTATCAATTAAAATAACAGCTGCAAAAGCGATATCATTGCATAACTTTAATGAACTCGTCATTTACAACCTATAGAATTTGTAACCGGACTCGTTATCATTTTCAATCTACATTAGGCGTAGGATACCGATTACATCGGAAATTAAAAGATCTCAATGTGGAAACTTGTCAAGATCTTCGTAAAATTTCGTTACCTGTATTACAGAGAGACTTTGGTACTAAGACTGGGCTTATGTTATACCAATACTGTCGTGGTATTGACGAACGTCCAGTCCAAGTTGATCATGAAAGAAAATCCGTATCGGCAGAAATAAATTATGGAATTCGATTTGCTGAGGTCGACAATATTAAAAACATAGATTTATTTTCGAGATACGTTGCAATTTGATTATTTACTGCTCCAAATGATTATAGTTTAAGCTAAATGTCGTTGATTTCTGTAGTCAAAAGACGTTGAAGTATTTGTAAAAAATTTAAGCGTTGAAGTTGTAAAACGCCTCAAAGAAGCAAGTGTTAAAGGAAAATCGATTACCTTAAAGGCAAGCTATTGTTTTCATACGTTTGAAATTTGTTATATCGCAGAACAACTTCCATTTTCATGAAGGTTTTGATATTGATACGCCCTACAGATGAAGCATCGTAGCCCAGATGCCTCAATTAAACCTTGGAAATATTTAGGTCATGGAAAATGCGATAACTACGCAAAATCGACTACCTTAACACGACCAACTTGCGACAGCGATATCATTAGCAAAGAATGCATGAAATTATTTTATTCCTTTGCAAGTATTAATGTGCAAGATGTCCGTGGTGTAAGTAGCAGCGCTATTAAATCAATTTTAAATTAAAATCTAAATTTTTTCTTACTATGAATTATAAAGTATGCCAAATCATTATAAATTTATAGATGGGTATTCAAATACAACGATTGTCACCCATAGATGAAGATGTTAAAGGTTCGCAAGGTTTACTGAACTTTATAAAGTCTGTACCTCAAGTAGAAGAAAATGTAAAGGCACATGAACAAATCGAACCATCAGACCAAATTGAAGTTATCCATGATCAATCTATACCGACAACTAGCATAGCAAAGCAGGAAGAAATCACTGATTCCAATCGTCACATAGAAGCGCAAAATGATGAATCATTCGATCTACCTTCTCCTTCACAGGTAATCATTGTTTCGCAATCGTTAAGATATACAATTTACTTCCTGCAATCAAATACAACTTCATTATTGATTTATTTGTACGTTCTCTCTTGGCAAATGCGGATTACTATAGAAATTTTTAATTGCATCTTCTCTAGCTTGACCATTCTGTTTTAGATGCTTTACCAAAGGAAATGCGATTAAAAATTGAACAGAAATACGCTAAAATGTCGTCAGAGTAAGCTGTTTCAAGGGCTGTTTCCTGTTATCGTAGAAGATTCTTGATATTTTTATTGCTTCTTTTACTAAAATTAGAGCACAAATTAAAGTTGAACCTTCTACCTCTGCTACCATTGATGCTAACTCTTCCGTAAGAAAATGCTCTGGACCTTTCCATGACAAATAAAATATTTCGAAAGTGGAGTTCAAAATAATTTTTCTTAAAAGCTATTAAAATATTGAATTTTGATTTTACCCAGATTGATCCTATCAACCTTGGTGCTATTGCAGACGTTTATCGTCATATAAATTATAATGAAGAAATACCACGTAAAAATGTTAAACAACGAAAAAAGCCAAAAAGAAATATTAAAAACAAATTTCGTCGTAATAAATCAGATCAATCTATTCCTAAAGAAAATAAAGAGGACAAACTCGATCGTGATATTATTGTACTCGATTCGACCGAAAGGAAACCGAAAATATTGCCAGATCAAACGAACGTCATCGAAGTAAATACTGGTCTCATCAAAAAGGGTTACATTCTGTGCCTAAAATATCAGTAATATTTTCGTAATGATATTCCTTTATCTCCATTTTAGCCTGAATTTTGCGGTGCCACTGAAATAAATGAAGTGAAAAAAATTATGGCTGAATGGGTAGACGCATGTCTTGGTTAGTGGTATCTAACTAACTCTAATTTTCATCAATCAAAGAATGGATAACAAATAGTGTAAGATTTTGACTAATATTTAAATAAAAAATGACTTATTAAAGATGTTGGGCCAACTGAAACTGATATCGAATATTTGATGTCCTACGTTGAACGTTGTATTTCATCTAAAAACCTTGAAAATGTTTGGCTTCTATGCAAATTATTGAAAAGGTAAGAAATTTACTTTTCGGATAGGACATACAATATTACTTTTTCAGTATATTTATTTATCCAATTTCTAACACTGCGTAAAACTGCGCATACTAATACAATGATTTGTTTTATTTATAAATGATAACCATGTTATGCAGGAAAACTGTAGCTCATGCTGCGTGGTATCAGATTTTTACATCGATCCTTGATCGAATCCAAGACATCGTATCATCACAGTATGATGGCAGCAGGTTAAAGCTGTCAATATTGTAATTGCAGTAATGCTATTTTTTATCACCATCGTCTTAATGTTGAAATATTATTATTTGCATTACTTGTAAAATAGTCTGATATTTACTTAAAAATCGTCTTCTTTGTTAGATGATCCATCTATTAATTATAATTAATTTGCCAATAAAATGCGTCAGAAATAAAGTTCATTTTACTTAATTCAATCCATTTCGATATTGCATTTACACCATTGATTACTTTAGTAATGTTTATTATTGTGGTCAGAGTGATTGCAATATGGAAGTCGATATAGAAGAAAATTGAGAAACATTCCAATACTAGGAGTAAAGTTTGAATACAGCGTAATAATTAATTTCGTAATTTAAAGCTTACAATGCAATTAGAATAGTAATAATACTTGACTTAAATCTTCTTTTACAACGTGATAATATAAATATCATAATTTCTATCAAAAGGATAATGTGTTTGATCGATAAAGATATATACGCGTATAAATAATATTAAATTGACTTTTATATGCAGATTAGATTATTTGTTTAAGCGTAGATTTGTATTAGGTTGGAGTAGAGGTACTCCAAATCCCGTATTATTTTGAAATGGATAAAACGAATAAGAAAAGAAAAACAATCTTAAATGATAACATAGTGGTGCAGATTTCTCTTTCAAAAATTAATCAATTTTCGTGTGATAATACCGACAAAATACAATATATAGGTTAAATAATTTTATATCATTATCTCGGTATACATCAAAATAACGTGAAATTATGTTTATTTAAAGAATATGTATACCCAAGCTTTAATTATTTATAATTTGAATCGGCGGAAATGACAAAATTAAGTTCGATATTGCTTACATAACAGACGAAAAATTTTAACATTTTGTTTTTCAGGTGAAAATCGTTTTGCTAAAGAAATGATATACTCAAAAAAATTAACATAAGAACTATTGCAGAATAATATATTGAAAAGTAATTGCATTTGTTACTAATGTTTGACTACAAGCTTAAAAGTTTATAGCATGCAAGCTTAATAAATAATAAGTACCTTTGGTCTGACGTGCTACACTCAATTTGCAATCAAATAGGTGATTATTACTGTATTAAATATAAACCTACAGTAAATGCTTTTGCCTATCACCAACGTACAAATAAAATCGCATTACGTAAAAGCAATTTCTCTAAAAGCTTGCAGTATGATACTTTGGAAACCTAACCAATTACAGTATATAAAAACAAGCAAAAAAATCTACTGTGCGGTAAAACTGATTTAACAATCGTGAAAGAAAGGAGATTTACCCCTAAACTTTTGTATCGATGTATAATGGAACTATCAGAAATTTTACGACAGTTTCCATGAGCTCTTTCGCCAGGAAAATTAATCATTCTGATAGATTTGATGATCGCTACATAAACTTTGGGAGATTAAGTTCCCGGATATTTATATGAACGTGAACGTCTTTTTACGAACGGAAGTAATTTTACTTTACGCGATCGGTGAAAATTTTGTAACATTGGCATTTGATTACGGAATGTAATTCGAATCTGTAAATGAATTAGATGCGAAAAATTATTTATATTCACGACATCCTCATTGATTATAATATATGAAACTATTATGAATCTATTATACCGTTGATGGTGGCTGAATCCAAGGTTCTCCATCAATTTGCATAGGGTATTCTTTCTTGGTTCTACAGTAATCAATAGTATAGAGTATAAATATTATATCATCTCGATAACTTTACGTACAAAGAATGGCGTCCAGACTAAAAAAACCTCAACTTTAGCACTTCTATATATCTTCTTTTACCGTATAACTATATTTGATGCTTGAGCTAGTCGCACACCGTGTTCACGTAAGCCAGTAATAAGCTGGCCAACATGACTAGCGTTCTCTAAACCGACGACTTCGAGTAATCGATCATTCGGAACTAAGGATGCAATAAATTAAGATAAAGTTCAGGAATCATAAGATAATGAAGGACAACATTTATTAAGCTTTAAACCTTGAGGCACAAATCTATGTGAGCTCTTCTGAGCTTCTTTCTTCTTTGACTTTTTCTTTTCGCTAGTATTACCCCATATATTTGTACCACCATACATGCTGGGAATATTTAAAATCACGATTCCTTCTAATGATGTATCGGTTAAATCGATTGCCTTTCCGTCGCACTGTAAATGTAAACGCTTATTTTTAGTTTATCTTACCACTGAATAACATTGAATATAAGGTATTGCAGAATGCAGATTTCACATACAATTACGTCTATATGAGAGTTTAAACTTTTGCAGCTACTAGATAAGCGCTCTTCAGCACCACATCCAAAATAAAACCACTTGTTTTTTATCCTAAAATAACGGAATGGATTGAGTAAATTATCTAGAAAGCGGTACAACATTGGTTAGCGTTGTTGGGAAATCCAAGATTGATATTTTATTACCTGCTACTAAATTTTTCTGGATTCTTCTGTCTCATGGTATGAAATTTGTGCGCAATAGAAGCATCTACACCGATCGAATAGTAATTGTTAAACACATTTAGTGGTACCGGCTCGCCTCTACCTTCAAGACCCTCAAATGCGGAGATATCAATATTCCACCTTGGCATTATTGAAGAAAGTAAGACGTTGAAACATTGTATAAAACATAAAACTAAAGTTGAAATGTATCCATTCATTCTCAAAGCATTGCCATAAATCGTATTAACTATCCTAAATCTCTTACCTATCTAGAGATACTGGAACAGCTTGCTCAATCTGCTGTAATATTTTAGAAAGATTTCCACCGTCGTAACCACCACCCCAATCCAACCATCTTGCAAGATCATTTCCAGTTCCTAAATTATAAAAAGATATCAATCTTCAACGTCTAGTAATTAAACTTAAAAATGTAGTATATCTATCTACTAAAATGAGGCTGAATAAGTTGCATTGTAATGTACATCGAAAACAAACATTGCCATAGTAGCGCCTACCTAATGGCAAGATTGCAATAGGCGGTGGAGGATCTATCTCCATCTTATCTGAAAAAATTTATGTTACCAAATGTATCAGACCAATTAAAATCATCTAATCTCTTACGCTCCTAAAGCATGTCAAGATCGTAGTTAGTAGGATCGCGACACATTTAAGATGATTTTCTAACCGATTGTTGCTAGAACCCAGCCAGCTGTTCCATCTCCTCCACAACAAAGAACGCGAAAATTGGGTACATTACGAATAAATTTCAAGCTGTTTGATTTGTAATTTGAAGAATGCCACATGTAGTACAGTATATAAGTGAAATAATATAGAATTAGAATTAGAATTAACACCTTATTGTCATCATCTAAAGTTTATTAGCTTTTATGTACTGGAATAATTTGGTATACCAGTAGATATTCAATAAAAAAATTCATACCCTGGCGTTGGACCACCATCTAGCAAGTTATATACTTGCCTAGGATTTAATAGATACTGAAATTTTTGTAGCGTTCTAGAAGATAATGTAACAAAATAGATATAATTTTTCATACACAAAAATTTTATGTTTCCGTGAAGCGCAGCCATAAACCAAATCACCCACCAAATAATAACTTGAAGTACAGTACTGTATTACTACAATTTTAACTACTGATAAAGCATATAAAATTACTATTATTAATAATGATATTATTTACCTCCTTCCTTGCTGACCGCCACTCTTTGGGTTAACGTAAACAATTAAAGGCACAGAATTTTCTAATGGTGCAATCTAAATTTTTAATTCAATTTTCGTTCAGAAAGATATTATAACTCAAGTAAATTTACTTCAAAGAATATGAAAAAATAAAATATCGGCCGATAAAATGAGTACCTGCATATCTAATCCGTCCATATGAGAAGAATTAGTCGGCGGTGGAGAATCACCAACACTACGATGCCTTTCCTTTACAAGAAATGATACATATGCAGTGTGTAAATGTAATAATTACGATAATGACATTGTTAACTTATTTAATAGTGCGATGAATTTAAGAACGAACCAGAACTTTCGGACAAATAGCGGTAGGCGGCAAAATCAAATTTTTATGTTTTCCGAGATCGCATTCAACAGTAATACCACTTAAACATTTATCATGCAGCTATAAAAGTATAAATTTTATGACGTCGTCACAGATTTTCACGTAACTTGAGAATTTAATTCATATTTTTGCGCTACAAAGATACATTGCATGTGAGTGAAATTATTAAGATATTAATGAAGTTGCCTACAGTTAAATGACACCATGCACATCGAACTCCTGTAAGCCTTTTATAACTTTTTATCGACTTTTGGCAGCGATCACATTTACCAGGACAATTTCCAACTACCCAATGATGCTCCAATTTTTGCTACAATAACAATTTATAGAATTTGTTAAAAATAGTCATGATAGCATTTGTAAAATTTTTAAAAAATAGTTATTACTTCCCACATCGAACTTACATGTACTGCTCGGCTTGATTTAACGTAAGTGTTAACACAAGAAGTGGGAGCTTTCTGAACGCATCTTTCATGTACGGTAAATTTACAGACTGAGAAGCAAAAAATAATGTAACTTATTATAATAGTACCTTGCTAATACAAGCGATGGATTTAGATAAGTAATTTTCTTACAAATCTTATTATTTCCTTGAAAAGTAAATAGATTGATTTACAAAAGGTAAACTTTTATTGTATAACTTACATGAACAAGTCAATCCTTGCTTTCCTAATCCTAATAACATACCCAAACAGAAGTTACAAAAAGCGGGCTTTCGAAATTTCTTCCAACGCCACTACCAAGAACATAAAATAGATAAATCAATATAGATAGTATAGGTAAGACTCTTAAGCGTTCAACAATAGTTAATTTGCGTATGGACTTTTCAATTATTATACTAGATATTTATCAACTTCTAACCTGGTGCTGACAGTTTTCCCGTACTTGCTGTAATATGTAGATAATATTATAAATCATTGTTTCTCATATCAAGATTAATAAAATTAGACAAAAAGTGTTCAATTGTGCTAATGATATCATATGTATACGGAAATAAAAGCTATTTCTCAGTATGGAAACATAATTTACCGTATCAATTCCAAGTAGTACTAGTAATGGGATATTATTACTACCGCCTTTAATCCATTCATCAAGAGAAATTTTCTTATCGTTATTGCAATCCAGTTCTTGTAACATGTCTTCCAGTATCTAAAGGAATAGTAGTACGGCAATAATCAAAGCGTTACGGAAAGTATAATGAATAATACAAGATTCAACAATAAGTAATAAATAGATCTTACTGGTTCAAGTTCTGAAACATCCCATCCTAAATATCGTCCTACTAACAACATTTGCTGGACTATGTTATCCAGCTCCTACGAAATGTATAACGTAAAATGAATCGATAGCACTATGTTATAACTGGCAGCAATATAATCATACGATATTAAAAGCTATAATATTTATGAATCTTAACAGACTTACATGTGTTTCTAAGTAGTCACTGTTATCACAATCATATAGACGGAACATAACTATACATGAAAAAGAGGAGTGTTTAGTAGCGATTTCTTAGAGCAATTTATATTTTACAATGGTATTATTGCAACGTTTACATGGTAGCATGTATTCAATGCATAATTTACATTACTTACACTCTAGCTTGTCACTAGGCGAACCAGCCTTGAGCAACGATAAATAGCACATTACTTCAGCAACTGAAGGTAAGATTGCTTCGTCCTCTAACTGCTAGATATTCATAATACCAGGGTTGATGTAAATTAATACAATATTAACAAAAATACCAATAGGTATGATGTAATGATTATGCGCAATATTTCCAGTTATTTACTTTACGATCGCCCTTAGCTGAGATAGTTACGGATTTTACAGATGAGTTGTTTTTAGTGGAAACTGGAGTATCTCTTGCATTTTGGTTATGACTATTCCTTTTGGTTAGGTCCTTATTATTCGAGTATTGCTCATAATTGTTCAAAGTTCTATTAAGTTAAGTAATCATAATAATATCATGATTGATGTTAGATACTGCGCTCAATAAAGTGTTTTATATTTTTAATGTTTCAAAGTAACACATTATAATTTTGTCCCCATCAAGAAACAACGACACGAATCCTTACCCAGAATTTGCACCAGAAGTTGCTGATTGTATTTCACTACCTGTTGATGTAACCGAAGCATTTATAGCATTTTGGTCATCTCTTCGATGATTATAATTAGCCATATTTGGCGTTGAAGGAGAAGATAATAGCTGAGATTGCCTTAATAGTAATAGTATGAAATTAAAAGATGATCAATTTTAAACTACTATTTATTATAAAAATTCAATATATACACGACTAATTAGGTATGATGTATCATATAGATACGTTATATCATCACACTATTTAAATAAATACTGTATACTCGGTATTGTATTCTTAATCGAACCTATTCGACGGGGCAGGAGTGATAGAATTTTTCCTACTGAGAGATAGAGGAGGTTTATGTGTGCGTTGCAGTGCCAAGTACATTTGCTTAGGCAACTGGGAGGTTGATAGATCACATTCCAGAAAAGTGATTAAAAATGCTTCAAAATCTTCATATAACATTGGCTAGACATTAAGAGATTATTACAAAAGTTAGTATCAATGATATTTTATAAGATCAATATTTCAGTTACGTCACATATCACTATACTATGTTACTTGATAACATCAGCAGCAGTATCGTTCAAAAATGTGAAGATATTGTATTAAAAAGCCACAATGAAATTTACAACTTGACGTTTTTCATTACAGAGTGTAGCATTACCTTATTGGGAGCCAATCGTTCTGCAACCTCTTGCGATGATGACCTAAAATCTTGCAGAACGTCTTTAACATTTTTCCTAGCATCTAAAAACGGTGATTACAATTTTATAGTTACAATTTCATGAAAGTTATTGCAAATGCATGATCTGTATATAATTATAATCCAGATGATATTAGTGAGAAAGATTAGATAGTTATATAATCCAAATAACAGGAAGTGAGGAAAAATAATTGTACTCGTAATAATGTAGTAGGGAAGACCTAAAATGATTGTAATTGTCGTTCCGAAATATTCTTCTTCGATCTATACGAGTCTATTTAAGTAATCACTATCAAGATATTTATGTTCAGGTAAGCAATATAGCGGTTAACGTACTTGGCTAATAACATCATGAATTACTTTACACTTTATAGGTATAGGTAGTTTACTCTATAAGTATTAGTCTACACGTTAATGTGGTACTGTAAGCCGCTGTGGATACCAATAATAGATTAATTAATGCCTTCAATGAACTACTATTTCACTCTCTTGTAAAAGCGTTTTAATTATGTTTCAATATGTTAATAGGATCCAATACCAAACCGATAATTTAGAGTAGGTATAACATAGTCTGTTCACATTGTTGTTAAAAATGCTTCAATTGTGTTTACTCCTTCGCTTGTAAATCCACTTTTCGTTACCAATTCAAAAACGAAGATATTAGAGAATCAAGTCATTTCAGTGACAGCAGATTATGCATTAAGTTCTAGGACAACACGGTTTTAGGTAGTTCAAAACGAATAATTTTTGTCACAGGATATAAAATTTCAATCGATATAACATCATTTACGCGTATGTATACTCTACTTGAACCATAACTGAATTAAGATGTTATTAGGAAAAGCAGTTTTACGAGTAATGGATTATCCATCTACCTCTTGAACTCTTATTGTGGTAAAAAGTAATTGTTACTCTATCAGTGTACTATATCCTAATATATTGTCCGACATCTTAGCATACCATATTATTTTGTCCTTTATTGAAAAATTTGTTTGATGTTCGTACTATATTATTGTCAACTAACTGTATAAGAAGCGATGAAAAAGGATTAGAAAGTCATTTTGTAATACGAAAACACTTCAGTTATTATAATAGCCAAGATTACTGTCATATTGCAGTATATAGAGAGAGAGAAACTGATCGTAAACATTCGTACAATAGACAGTATGGGTAGCAATTGCCAAATTGAGGAATAGAGAAAGTCTTTCTATCAAGTGTAACAACTAAATAGTTTATTTTGCAGTCTGAGCCAGAGCCTAACCTATACGCTCGATTATGACTACACATAATAAATTATACTTTATGCTCATTGCCAACATCCAACAATATAAATGAATACTAAATTATTCTAACTACGGTACAAACGTCGAATTTAAGGCAACACCAATTACAATCAACCATTACAGCCAAAAAATAGCCTTGGTATGGTTAGATGGAAAGTCAATTCTTACTGGTTCAAATCGAATTATATACTCCTGTTTCCACATATCGCATAGGACATACACGGTATTTTATTGCAACCATATTGGAAAATTGTTGTCCATAATAAGTACAAGCACAAGTATTTACGCGTGTTGTAGTCATGTAAGTTAGACTATAGCTCAAGATATGCCACATTACACCACGATCAAGGATAAAAATGGAATTTGACAATTATTAGAAAAGGAATCAATAACTCTTGCTGTAACATGATAAGTCTCTCTGTCGCTTTTAGATAACAAGGTAATCAAGGATAAAAATGGAATTGGACAATTACTAAAAAAGGAATCAATAACTCTTTGCTAGAACACTGTAAGTCTCTCTGTCGGTTTAGATAAAGGGGCACATGGTCAATTTTAATATTATACCATCGTAAGCCGATGGAATATTAGCAGCAAGCAATAAAAATTGAGCTCAATTTATCCTCCACTATCAAGCTATACGACGCTATATGTACGTATAGCACGAAAGTAGCACTATTTCAAGATGTAGTATCCAACCGTAAGCTACTCGTATGGCAGTTATTCGTCTATTACAGGATCCTTTCCATATGAAATTTTTAGTTGCAAATTGGATAAGATGCGACACCGATTTTGGCCTATCTTGATGTCGTACTAATATCAATAGTAGATCATGAGTCATTGATAATGAATAGGTAAGAATAGGAAACCCTTGGATAAAGTCAAAAGATAAACTTTTAGACCAAGGTTGATTGAAAATACTCACGATTTCTGTGAACCACTAAGCTAGAAATAATCAATAGAATGATCATTCTTGGCTAAATAGTCAATTAATGAAATAATACAATTGTTCATCCAAACAGAGTAGGCAAGTAAAAAGGAGAATAAAAATGATTCATATTCTATTGATGGTATCAAATTAAACAAGAGAATTTTTCTATTTTAATTACTCAACCAGTCATAGAAAGAGTCAAGAGAGTAGAATAGTAGATTATTGTTGAGACAGCTGTAGCGGGAGAAAAAAATAGATTCTAACGACAAAATAGTGTAAAAGTATAATTGAAATGAATAAATTATTCAAGTCCATGATTGATCAAGTAGAATAGTCATACGTATAAAAGTATCCACTAGTAATCCAAATAGATCCATGCAATCTTTGAAGATAAATCATTATGGCAGCTCCATTTCTAGCATACAATACTGTATATCACTTATTGCATGTGCAAAGGAAGATGGATTGATTTTATGTTATGCCAGTTTTATTACATGAATCTTCCTATCTCCATTAGAATACATGAATTGACTCATTTGCAGTCATCATATTTGAAATTATTTTTCTTGCACTATTTTATACATACATCAACATAGTTTAGAGACAGATAATAATGCATTCAAATCGGAGTAAACATTGGAGAGGTAGTTTTAAATATTGTAGCAATTGTATTCAGATCCGGAGTTAACATCATTTGTCTATCTAATGTCAATAGTATAGGAAGTAAAACTCATTTTTTGTATACAAGGTTCTTTTTTTGAAGTATTGAAAGTATATGATGGTCAATTTGGATAAGATTATCATTATTATGATTATTGAGTCGTCAAGTTATCCCTGATACTTGATAATAGAGTATTAGTCAAATTGGCATATGAACTTTGTATACCGGTCTATCAGAAACTGGACGTTGATTAGAAAAGGAAATCGATCACGATGTAGTCAAAAAATGGAGTTTAAATCAGCAATAAAACGATAGCAGATGATCCTGAGATTATTTCCCATGACTATTGCAATAGTATACCCTTCCAATGGCTATTTAATGTAGAATACATGACTATGAACAACGTTTGATTAGAAAGAGAATTCAATAAACAAACAAACAAATGATGAAAACGGAATTGGAATTAGGAATAAAACGACTGCAAAAGGATTATTCCTCTCATCATCCGTAATGTATAGTCTAATGGGTATTAAACTGCTATACTTGATTCTCAATCGTTGTCGATTAGAAAGAGAATTTCTAATAGCAGTAGTAAAATAGAATTAGAATCCAGGATAAAACGATCAGAGAATGATCTCAGTCAAGGATGATAAAATGATTCATACCCCAAAATGATTAGTCATAACATGGGTAAGAAGGAGAATTTCATAAACAACAAGTAAGATTGAATCAGGAATAAAAGGAGAGAAGACTATATCCTACGATTATTGATTCACTACGATGATTGATTATTATTACTCCTTTGAAACGAAGCTACAGCGATGGCAAATATGGAAATATGGAAGTGCAAATTCTTTCCTTGCTAATCGATTATTGTTAGTGATCAAGTAATGCAAGTTTATCATCATCGTCAAATTGACCGATATGATCAAGCTACAGCAGTGGCAAGGAGTAGCTAATCCATTTTACGTAGTCTATGTCGATTATCCTTCTAAGCTAGTTCCACTCTAGTAAGCTACCGCGCTGGCTACTGATCACTATTTTAGCCAATTTCCTTTAGTAATTTATCGTTTTGGATGATGTATTTTGGCGAATTTCCTTTTGTAATTTATCGTTTTGGATGCTCTATTTTAGCCAATTTCCTGTTCAAATTTATCGTTTTGGATGCTCTATTTTGACGAATTTCCTTTTGTAATTTATCGTTTTGGATGATGTATTTTAGCCAATTTCCTTTTGTAATTTATCGTTTTGGATGCTCTATTTAGTGAATTTCCTGTTCAAATTTATCGTTTTGGATGATCAAGTAGTCCAAGCTGATCATCATTGCCAACCGAGTCTACACTACCAAGTTACGACGATAGCAAAGAAGAACTTATCGCTATTATGACTAAATTCCCTTTCTAATTTATAGTAGTTGATGGTCAAGTAGTCTATGCTGATGAAAGATTCGTGTCAACTGGGTCTCTCCTTATCCATATAAATTACCTTTTTAAACTTACTCGTGGTGGTTGATGACCATTTTAAGCTGGGTCTAGTCTAGCAAGGGACGCTATCGTCAAGGAGAAACCCATGGATATTAATTGCTTTTTGCAATGCATTGGTAGTGATTGATGAATAATATCATCCTAATATGAAATTGCATCTACTTCTAGCAAGTGACAACATTGGCAAGGAGAAACTCATGGATGTTAATTGCTTTTTGCAATGCATTGGTAGCGATTGATGAATAATATCATCCTAATATGAAATTGCATCTACTTCTAGCAAGTGACAACATTGGCAAGGAGAAACTCATGGATGTTAATTGCTTTTTGCAATGCATTGGTAGCGATTGATGAATAATATCATCCTAACATGAAATTGCATCTACTTCTAGCAAGTGACAACATTGGCAAGGAGAAACTCATGGATGTTGTTTCCCTTTTGGAATCTCATATTAATAACATTGTCCATTACTTCCACCGTTGCAAGTTGCATCGACATTGGCATAAGCAACGTATCCACAAGTCAAATTGCCATTTGCAAGCATTGCCTTTATAGTATTTTCCTTAAGCAATTAATGTATCAATTTCTACTGTCTTCCCTTATTGACTACATCATTCAACATAACAAAGTCATGGCGTTGAAGAACACCTTTCAACAGTGTTGCATTCTATTCCTATTGAATAATTGATAGAATTACTGTGAAATAGTATCCAGACTAGCCCACTGTCATGAATCAAATATGGAGGCTTGGGAGTTGTCTTCCTATTGATTATAAATTAATGATGTTCAATGTCTGGACGTTAAGTCATCTCCATTCAATCCATGGTATTCTCTATCCATTGCCTCTCCTTTCTCGACTAGTATCGACATCATTGCTCTTGTCTATTACAAGGATAAAATTGATTTTTGATACCTACTTGAATATCATCTCCATCTCCATTGCTATTCCCCTTGTCTAGTCTAGTTGGATAAATGTTGATTGAAAAATCATAACAGATCTAATTGTCACTAGCATCAATAGATGTTCCTAACTATAACTATCCATGGATTGATTCATTTCTATTCTCCAGTTCATTTTCCATCTTACTACATCAATAATAAGCCTATCCATCTATATCAAACTGCCATCGATTGACTTGGTTAAGATGAAGAATTTACTATAGGTAGATGCATTTCTTTGTCTTCTGGCCATTTTAGATGATTTTTCATTACTCTATCCTATCCTGATCAATGATTCATTGAGAAATGGTCAATTGAACAGTGTAGACAACGATTACTCTGTTGCTACCTCTTCAAGTTGATGGTTGCTATAACATGATAGGAAAAAAAGAGGATAAAAAGGCCTCTTTTTATCCCCCTAGCGCCAAACTCGTCTTCAACTTATGCTATCCACTTTGTTAACGTAGTCAAAAATGGATAGCATAGTCTAGCGAGAAAAGAATACGAAGAAGTAGTTTTTTTTTCTCTGATACCTAACTCGTCTTCAACTCGATATATCGTTGTTGATGTAGTCCAAATGGAGATTCATTATAATGATAGTACCTTCTCGCTCCCCCCTTTCCAAAAAAAACATGAAGAGATAAATAAGCAAAGTCGTGATGGGCTTCTTTTTCTCCAACAGTAACCTCATCTTAAACTATCAAGAGTGTTTGATGTAGTCAAAATGGATGTCGTAGGGTAATATGGTCGTGCAAAGACGCAGTAAGGCTATCGTTGACATAGCAAAATGGATAGGATATAGCAGTCCATTCGTGCAACGAAAATTAAGTAAAGCAGCCATAGCTTCCTCTTGCTAGTATTCATCTATCTCTCCCAATACAACAATCCCTTCTTGTAGTATCCTCCAAAAATGGAGATTGAAAGAAGAATGAGTAAGGCAGGCATAGCTTACTACACCATTCTTGCAAGGCATTTTCTTTTTATTAGTAGTGTCTGGCAATTCTCCTTGACGTAAAGTGGATAGAAACTGGGTAGAAAGTAAAAGAGTGAACAGGGTAGCCATGGTTTCTTTTTCCCTAGCGCCACACTAGATCTATCCACCCTTGTGGATAGAGTCAATATGGATATTATGGTATCAACAGAAAAAGGAGTAAAATAGCGATGGGGCCCCATTTCCCTAGTAGCAAAATAGTCTTCCATTAAAGCGATCAACATTATCGATATCCTAGCATCCCTATGAGAAAAGGCAGCCGCTAGCTTTACTCCCCTAACACCGCCACTATTCTTCCAATACAACTCTCTTTTTACACGACTGGCTATCAATGTCGCAGTGCAAAAGAAGAAGAAGAAGAAGAAGCCATTGCAAGTATCGTTTCTTTCCTATCCATATGGTTGATAAAACGAAATCGATATCACCATGCAAAAGAAGCATGGTAGAGCAGCACTAGTGCTCTGCAACATTCTTCCAATAGAGTAATTCTCTTGTCTGGACTATGACTATCATGGAGCCAGTGAAATCGATATCACTGTATCCAATGAAGAATGAGTTTAGGCAACCTTGGCTTCTTTTCCCTACTTCGTCAACTATCGAATACAGCCATCTTGGATTGAACTTGCTATCAAAGTGGTTTATGTAGTCTAATGGAGACGCTATGAGTAGTGTTATTAAAGCATGTCCAAGCATTGCCATGTTTCAAAACGACAATGTCCACCACATGGTGTAAGATGGAAGAGAATGGATTATTGCGTGTGCATTTTTTCCAATTTCAATGTTGGCTGATTTTTTTTTTTATGCTAGTCTAAACTGGGATCGTAACAGCAGGAAAGCGGTCAGCAATATGGTCTAATTGATCCATGATACTGTATGATGATATCCAAGGAAGAACGCTTGAACAAGGTGGACGAAATGAAATGGGCGTACAAAGATAGGACTAAGAAATCAATCGGATGCACAAATAAACAGGATCAACTGGATTGGCTTTTCTCTATCCCTCCATGACTACCCATATGGATCCAATCGTCCATTGCCTTGATAGGGAGAAGCCAATTCACAATATTGGATTCATTTTCAATGCATGTATTTTGCTCATCTACTAGAATGGGCTATTCCATATCGTTTTACTGCTTACTCAAAAAGCAAAACCATCTTCTCCAATGGGAGAGCTTTAAACAGTGCAATCCAAGACTGATATTGGATCTACTGTTATTGATGTAGGACAGAAAAGGATGCACAGCATACTCATTAGTAGCTTTAAAAGAGCCTCCCTCTCGCCAATTTTCAAAATCCGTTTGCCCAAAATAAAAACTATCAAAACTTTGGCAAGCCATCATCATCCATGGTACTCTGGATATCCGATAAATCCATTGCAGTGCAATTTGATTATCCATTTGTGGCATGTTTCATTTCCTTGTTTTTTTCCTTCCATGCTTTCAAGCAATCATGGAGTACAATAACACTATCCATCCCTACCCTATCGTCCAGTCATTACTGACAATAAGAAAGCAATTAGCATCATCAAGGACAAATGATCGTAGAATGTCATTAGAATTGGCATTTTATCCTGGGACTTGAAGATTTTTATACTTGATCTTGCATAGCTTATGTTCTACTGGTCAATGCCTTTTTTTCCCCCCCCCCCCCCAATCTACTGCATGTCAATATGACAATTGCAATCCATATTGATTGCCATCCAAGATGGCTCATGATCAACATAACCAATCGTCGCCAAATGAACTGTCCATGATGGCCATATTACCCTCCCTTGCAATCCATATTGATTGCTATCCAACTCGGCCAATGATCAACATAACCAATCGCTCAATCGACACTAAATTGGGTAATCAAGCAATCAAGATGGATTGCCCAATAACTTGACTAAATGATCAATATAACCAATCGCTCCTCCATTGGGTCCAACATGACAACAATTTGAATCAAGATTGATTGCAATAACATTGTGCTTTAATAGCGCTTAAGATTCCAATTTTGAATCAATATTGACTGCAATAAAATGACGACTAGAATGATGGATACAACCAATGGCTAAATCAACTCTCCATGATGCCCTCCCTATCTAGTCAGTGAATGTTGTAATCTAATCCGCGTCTAAGATTACACTTTCCATCGACATCGAAGGCAATCTAAACTTCGATTAAGGAGTGGAATGATTACTAGAACCAATCGACTGTACAGTAATGTAATCCACGTCTAAGATTACACTTTTAATCGATATCGAAGGCAATCCAAACTTCGATTGAGGAGTGGAATGGTTACTAGAAAGAATCGACTCTGATCTAATCCACGTCTAACTAAGATTACACTTTCAATCGATATCGAAGGCAATCCAAACTTCGATTGAGGAGTGGAATGGTTACTAGAAAGAATCGACTCTGGTCTAATCCACGTCTAACTAAGATTACACTTTCAATCGATATCGAAGGCAATCTAAACTTCGATTGAGGAGTGGAACGATCACTAGAAAGAATCGACTGTAAATAGTGTTGCGCCTAGCCAGTAGGCATTTTGCCTATCCCAATTTGAATCAATATTGACTGCCATCAAATGAGAATCAACATAACCAAGCGCTAAATGAACTTGTCCATTTGAATTTGCATTGTGGACAAGAATGTCGATAGGCACTAAAACAATCTGTATGACCATTTTTGAATCCCATCACAACTTGATGATCAAAACAACTCATCACTGGAGTTGCATTTTCCTTGATGGATTCATTGGTTGATGTATTTTGCCATTGCATGTCCAAGATTACCATTGAATCAATATTGACTACAATAAATCATGAAGACAAGCCATCTCTTGACGGGAGGAAAATATCAATGAACAATGATGCCTATGTCTAGGGTAGTCACAACGACAACATTTCCTTTTTTTCCTAATCCATCCACAGGATTGTTAACATGGTCATTGATAGTCCTTTTCCATGGCATCGTTGACAGCCAACAGCCTCTTGACGATCACAACTACAACTTCTTCTTCATGATGGGGCCCGTAAAAATTGCCAAAGGTGCCTACCCTACTACCCACACTCCTGCATTGCTAGGCTACCATTGTATTGAAAAATGGAGACATTTTCCTATCTAGTTTTTCTCTTCCTATCCCCCTTTTACCCTCTCGGTTTTTACATAGGGCAAGAAAATACTTTTTGTCGTATAAGAAAACGATCCATTAGTACTACGCTAGACAATCCAAGTCTAGCGAGCATTGGATTACACTCAATTCATGTTGATGTGCGGCAAGACTATGTCGTCAAAGTTTTCATTGGTGGCTGAATTCGCCGCGATGAAGATATTCGGATCAGTCCAGGTTGTCACTAATTTTCATTGCCTTCATTTTATTGTACATTGTACAATAAAATGAAGGTCTAGTCTCATGAGGGAATGATAGTAAAAGTCCATTTCTTCTCCCCACTCCAAAAAAAGGGAAAAAAAAATTTCTACTGTACCCATTGCATATCGACGATCATCGTTGATTGCCTTGTACGGTGGAAAAGAATCCTATTCAAAGCATCTTGCATGCCATGACAGCAGTTAACTCATGGATCCTCTTGAAGGATATTCAATCCGGCTCAATCAATACTATGGCAAAGACGCTAACCTACCGCTGATCAAAGACGCCATTGTTGCAAAGGAAAATGTCTGAGTGGTGCCCATTCCCCAGTATCCAGTAGGTAGGATGATGGCCAATGATCCAACATGAATCATTCTATTCCCATCCTACTGTATTTTTTATTATTTGGGGGGGATCATCTTTCTTCTTCTTCAACGTTGAACATCAAGTCAAGAAATGTATATTGCAAATTCATTTCACCGCTAGCATCATCGATGTAATCGTTCCTGTTTCGTTTGTGAACGGTCGATGACGGAATGATGATGGAAAATCAAAATGGTGTACATATAGGGGGGAGAAAAAAAAAACCCATTCTATCGGCAGCAATGGCATGATTGAGGATGCTAGTGGAGTCCATTGACATCGGCTACTGTATGCAGACGAAAACGAAAATAAAATAGGCAAAGAGAAAGTAAAAATAAAAAAGGAAAGGGTTTTCAGTGTCATCATCCATCCTCTAGGTTGGTTGCCTATGCAAATTTGCATATCGGTAGTAAAACAGTGAGGAAATGAAAGAAAGAGCCCGCAACTGTCCTCATCCATTTGAAATGTCCCCATTTGCAACCATCATCAGATCAAGAGGAATGAATTGCTAACCAAGCCGTTCAATACAATCCAACATCCCGTCTACAAACATGGCTGTGGTTGGAAGGGGGGGGAAAAGAGGATCTTCACTGTTTCTAGGATTGCATTTTTGGCGATCATCAAGACAAGAGTGTGTGTTAGCAAGAAATGCGATCGGTGATTGTAGTTTATCCGATCAAGGGAAATTGCCTTTGGGAATGAATCATCGGCGTCCGTATGGTAGACTCAGTTTGACTTTTGCCTATCCATCATGGAGTATGGAATGAATTACTTTTCCTTTTAATGGATAGAGAATTTGGTGGCAAATAGACTCTGATTTTCCATGGCTGATCGCTTCTTGACTCAGTCCATGGCTGTAGAGGAATCGTCTGTGGCGATCGCACTGTATCGTTGGAAAATAGAGTCTCTCTTCCTACTAGACTAAAGTAGTTGATGTGGACATTCCAATTTGCCACTCGATGACAAGTTGCTAGTCCACTTGGCAAAAAACTACAGCAATTACAGCCAAGTCGACTAAGTCAGTTTCTTGTTGTATCAATCAAGGGGTTTACACGGCATTTAAAAAGGAATGCCGTGGCCATTTACTTGGCGAGAGAGAGCATCCTGTTGAATTGCATTTCGTCTTGACCGTTATCCAAGTTGCTTGGGGCCCTCTTCCCTCGCTACTAAGTGTAGATTGATGATGATGATCCGACTGTGCACTTACTGTACAGTATGTCTCCATTTGGATATTGAGTGAAAGCGATTGGAAATGAGTTGTAGTAGTCTATCCTACTGTACAAGGGAATGGATGTATTTTAGTGTTGGCCGACATTGGAGTGGATTGCAATGGTATCGTAGCCTGTTCTCCTGACAGTGATCCAATGGATTGCACGAGTCTTGTCGACTGTTCTCCTTGAAGTAATTCCTGGAGTGGACATGATCGACTCCTTCAACAGATTGAATTGGTTGGACAGGGAGATTGTTAAGACGGGCAATTTGCCCATCCATATTTTGTATCATTTTGAAATGGTCCATTGGATTAGCATCGTTTCCCAATCGACCCTTGCGACGTCTCCTCATCGACTGGGACTTGTTCTTTTGCCATAGGCTAACTAGACTGAAAACTGCATCATCTTATGCTAGCCTTCCCTTGTATTGGTTGTTGTCTTTTAACGACGACTCTCCATCATCTTGTAATTTGCCTACAGACTAACTCTCCTGCAAGGCCTGATTGGAGTGAAGAAATGCGACAAGCCCCCCCCCCCCCCACTGCAAGTGCAAATGGATGGTGTTGAAAGCGACGTGATGACATTGGATTGCTATAGGAATGATAAAATACTTACATTGAATACGTTCCTGAAGTTGTTGTAACTCCTCAGGACCTAACTTGTCCGATTTTATCTTGGACATGTCCAACAAAAGATGGGAAAAAGGATGCGCTAGTGGAGTTGGCTACCCGTTAATCTTCTGGCTAAGATGGGATAAAAAGCGCTGGCACAAACGTCTTTTGCCTGTCGTAGCGATCTTGGCAGTCTGCTACCCGTTATTCTTCTGGCCAAGATGGGATTAAAAGCGCTGGCACAAACGTCTTTTGCTTCTCGTAGCGATCTTTGCAGTTGGCTACCCGTTAATCTTGTGGCCAAGATGGGATAAAAAGCGCCGGTAAACGTCTTTTGCCTGTAGCAATATCGCTACTAATGAATCTTGTGGCCGATAGGTGCCGATAGGATAAAAAGCGCTAGCACAAACGTCTTTTGCTTCTCGTAGCGATCTTTGAAGTTGGCTACCCGTTAATCTTGTGGCCAAGATGGATAAAAAAGCGCCGGCACAAAAGTTTTTTACTTGTTGTATTTGCAATATTGACACTTGCGATGGCAATTCCGAAAATGGAGTTGATGGTACTGCGCATGCTGGGTTGCCACTAGAAGGTTGACATTGTTATAGCACTTGGCGGTGGATACCACTGGAGGTACTCATGCATGCCGCAGTGTACACGGGTACAGTATGTAGTCGATCACAACAACCGCCAGCGTAGTGGAAAGAAAGAAAGAAAGCACTGTCCTCCCACTGTCAATAAGGCAAGAAAGAAAGAGAAAGAAATCCTTTGATGGAAGAGGAATAGCAAGGCCAATTCCCAATTCTTTCACCAGGAATAGCAAGGCCGATTCCCAATTCTTTCACCAGGAATAGCAAGGCCGATTCCAACTCTTTCACCAGGAATAGCAAGGCCGATTCCCAATTCTTTCACCAGGAATAGCAAGGCCGATTCCCAATTCTTTCACCAGGAATAGCAAGGCCGATTCCCAATTCTTTCACCAAGAATAGCAAGGCCGATTCCCAATTCTTTCACCAGAAATAGCATGGCCGATTCCCAATTCTTTCACCAAGAATAGCAAGGCCGATTCCAACTCTTTCACTAGGAATAGCAAGGCCGATTCCCCAATTCTTTCACCAAGAATAGCAAGGCCGATTCCCAATTCTTTCACCAGAACTATATAGCATGGCCGATTCCAATTCTTTCACCAAGAATAGCAAGGCCGATTCCAACTCTTTCACCAGGAATAGCAAGGCCGATTCCCAATTCTTTCACCCCTCATTTCAACTACAGTGACCAAAGAAACTCAATTCTATGTGCAAAATCCATCGTATCAATAGCAATGCAGTTTACTCCTCCTATATTGCGACTTAATGGGCAAGATAAGATTTGTTACAGTAAAAGCATTCTGTAACTAATCGTATATAAATCGTGAATTTTGCTGTAATAAGTAGATTGTCAGATAGTCAGATAGTCCTTGGCAGTTAGACGAACCTAACTTCTGTAATAAAGTGAAATTTGCAAGAAACTGTAGTTCTTGATTTATTGTTTTGAAGATCACTTTATCACAAGGACATGATACGCAGGTAGAAAATATCGACTGAGATCAACATCAATATTCGACTTGTCTAAACGCGTATTCTCTGTCCAAAATCAGCTGTATCTATAGTAATGCAGTTTACTCCTCCTATAGGACATCATGGACGCCTACAAAATAGCGATTGCGATCAACATCAATATTCCACGTTTCTAGATGCGTATATTCCATGTCCAAATCAATAGCGATAGAGTAGACATGCAACTCTCCTATAAGACATCATGGGCGAGTAGAAAATATCCACTGAGATCAACATCAACATTTCCCTATACTGTATGCGTATTCTGTGTCGAAAATCAATAGCTAGAAAGTATACGTACGACTCTCCTATAGGACATCATGAATATGAACGGATAGAAAATACCAATCTGCTGACATCGACAAAGATCAACATCAAGATTGGACTTCCCTATATGCGTATTCTATGTAGACAATCAATAGCAATACAGTATACTGTACAACTCTCCTCTAGGACATCATCAACGGGTAGAAAATATCTGCTGAGATCAACATCAATATTCCACTTGTCTACACGCGTATTCTATGTCCAAAATCCCCTTTATCAATAGCAATACAGTATACTGTACCTACAACTCTCTTCTAGGACATCATTAACCGATAGAAAATTGCCAAATAATACGACAAAGATCAACATCAAGATTGGACTTCCTTATATGCGTATTCTACAGTATGTAGAAAATCAATAGCGATACAGTATACTGTACGTACGACTCTCCTATACGACATCATGGACGGGTAGGAAATATCGGCTGAGATCAACATCAATATTCCACTGCTCTAGATGCGTATTCTCTATCCAAAATCCCCTTTATCAATAGCAATGCAGTATTCGTACAACTCTCCTATAGGGCATCATGGACGGGTAGGAAATATCTGCTGAGATCAACATCAATATTCCACTTCTCTACATGCGTATTCTCTGTCCAAAATCCCCTTTATCAATAGCAATGCAGTATTCGTACAACTCTCCTATAGGACATCATCAACGGGTAGAAAATATCTGCTGAGATCAACATCAATATTCCACTTCTGTAGACGCGTATTTTCTGTTCAAAATCCCCTTTATCCATAGCAATGCAGTATACTGCTCCTATACGACATCATGGACGGCTAGAAAGTATTTGCAGAGATCAACATCAATATTCCACTTCTCTACATGCGTATTCTCTATCCAAATCCCCTTTATCAATAGCAATACAGTATTCGTACAACTCTCCTATAGGACATCATCAACGGGTAGAAAATATCTGCTGAGATCAACATCAATATTCCACTTCTGTAGACGCGTATTTTCTGTCCAAAATCCCCTTTATCAATAGCAATGCAGTATACTGCTCCTATACGACATCATGGACGGCTAGATAATATCCATTACCATCAACATCAATATTCGACTTCTCTAGACGCGTATTCTCTGTCCAAAATCAACTGTATCAATAGCAATGCTGTATACTGCTCCTATACGACATCATGGACGGCTAGGAAATATCTGCTGAGATCAACAGCAATATTCCACTTCTCTAGACGTGTATTCTCTGTCCAAAATCCCCTTTATCAATAGCAATGCAGGATACTGCACCTATACGACATCATGGACGGCTAGAAAATATCGACTGAGATCAACATCAATATTCCACTTTGTCTAGGCGCGTATTCTCTGTCCAAAATCAACTGTATCTACAGTATAGCAATGCAGTATACGTACGACTCTCCTAGAAGACATCATTGACGGGATAAACTACCAATCTACTGAGATCAACATCAAGATTCCATTTCCCTACACGCGTATGTAGAAAATCGACTCTATCCAGATCAATAGACGACTCTCGGATCATATCAGACTGTAGAAACGTATTTGCGCCGTATATCCGATATGATCCCCACTCTCTGTAGTAAAAGTCTCTCGCAATAACTGTCTTCGTCAAATGGAGCACAGTCGTATATCAAGATGAATAGCGTCGATTTACATACAGTAGAATAGAGGGAAGTGATTCTGTTGATTTCGGCCGATTGGTATTTTATACCCTTCTACAGTAGATAGAAACGAAAGTCGCATCAAAGCCTTTATACATTCCAGAAAATAGACATTACTATAGTAGTACAAAGCCTTGTCCAAACCGAGGAGATTTTGCAGTGGTGTACATGATTGAAATCAAAATTTTTAGTCATAACAAAATGAATGAAATGCATCAATCGATCTGTGAATAACTCCTTTTCAAACCCAAGTCATGCAAACCTAAAGTCCAATCTTTATCATTAATACAGTAATTGATTTGTAGTCAATAGGTAGGTGTACGTGGTATGGCAGACAGTAAAAGACATTTTTCAGTCGTTTATTAATATTGCTCAATTGAAATTGGGTAAATTAGGAAATATAAAATGGGTCGTCTAACCGCTGCACTACTTGAATATTCGTGCAGTAGTACTCCATTATCCACAGGTATAAATAATTATAATAGAATTTTAAATGAAAAGGGTAATTACATTTCCTTCTGTAGTATACTACCAATACAACAAGTTTAATAGAATAGGGTATAGACAATAACTGCTCCAATGATATCACACCAGAGAGTACTCTTCACCTCCTTGATAAACATATAATAAACTCGAATAAAATATCAACAATGGAATATATTACTATCAGAACAAATCATATTTTAATAGACTACAAAGATTTTGATAAATATATGTTAGCTATGTAGGATCAAGTATATGTTTATAAATATGACAAGAGTAATAGCTTTCCAATAAATAGACTTCTAAACCATTCTTTCAATCTTTCTTCAATTCTGCTATATCGATTAGAAGGGTATATCAATAATTCTAGGTCTTGTTGACCTCTATACACATACTACTGTATGCTACCGGTATACACAAGTTGAGCTTTAAATTCTTGCAATTTACAACTCTAATTATATTATCAATACGTTTAATAAAATCGAAAGGATTAGAAAAACCAACTGCAAGCTTAGTTGCCCAGTTGAACAATAAAGCATATGGCACCTTTTAGTCACAAAAGAGAGAATTTCAACCACACTAAACGATGTAAAACATTTGACCAGAAGCATAATTCTTCATATCGATTGCAATGTCTGTCGCCAAATTACCCAACTCTAGCGGAATATTTTCATCCTAATACGTTGATGCAATCATAATAAATGCCTTTACAATGACTATATCCTACTACTATCTCTAGAACATCAATGCGCAACAGACCCAAACATTTCCCTGTGATATATCCAAATATGCCAATGAAGCGTCACTATACCTTCATTATACTTGCTTATCCAAGCAAATATGCCAAGTTCTAACAAAATGAACTACGACGAAAATACTGATTGATTGATTTTGCTAAGAATTGGCAGATATGTTTGGACAATTGCATTTTTAGAGATATATATAGCCGTTTTAGCGGCATTGTTGGCTATGTCATAGGGAAATGACTGGATCGAATGCGCAAGAAATTAATCCATAACTGGCATGGGAATAAATCTCATAAAGTACATGCTACAAAATGTAGGAAAGATATCACTTACGTTATCGTCATCGTTTGAATGTGGTAAATGGGGACTATTAAATACTCCAAAAACCTGAACGTTATCTTTAATTGCTATTCTCGATTGATTTCTAATTGCTGCCTATCAAGTTATTGTACAATGGATACGCCGATATTATTTTCACAACTAGATAATAACGCAATCCTTTTTATATACGAGTCAACACAGCGTTACAACTCATCATCCTGCTATCGATTAACCTTGAGTATGGCTTCCAAGCGGAGACCAGAGTCATCAAAGATACAAACATCCTTACCAACGATTAAAACAGAGTTTACAATCACCCCTTGACGCTCAGAACACTTTGTTACCATAGATAACATCAAGGTAAGACTGTCTAAATGTGCTTTTAGTTGCTGGGCATTTTCTGTCACCTAAACAGTGAATCAATGTTACTTTACAAGCATGCCTCAAAATATATCAATTTAATATAGCTACTAACACATCATAAACTCAGCCTAAATCAAAAAGCTAATAATATCAAGTATGCTCGCTGACCTCCTTGTATTCTCTTACAATACAATTTATAGTGATATCAATTCTATTTTGAAAATAATCTTCGATACTTTGAAATGCTTGACGAATATTTTCTTCCTTATAATACCCATTCGAAAAAAGTTGTAAGTAATACAGTTTAGACAATTATTTTAATCGACACTAAATTAATATATTAATTCTCATTAAAATACCGTCATCAATTCCATATCTTGATACAAGTATCTGTCACTAACTTCCGAAAGAGATGCATGTATGTCATCATGACAGCCGTTAGCAATAATTGCAACCTACCACCCAAACGGAAGAAACCATGTACATTTTTAAAGTGCGAAATTAAAGAAATAAATTCAACTATCGCTGACCTTTAAGCCTTTATTTATTAAACAGCTTGCAGATGCACAAATCGATGAAACCGCACTTTTTTCGCCAATTATTACACCAATTTCATAAAGGTATTCTTAAATCATCATAATACAATTGGGAATTATTAATTATAAAACTGAATGATGCTATTACCAAATTCACTAGTAGTGTTAATCTACAAACCTTTAATTATTCCTTCAAATGCATACAAGTCTTTCTTATAAGTAATCTGTTGGCAATTTTATCAACTATTAGAGATCTGTTGATTTTTCAGAATCCATTTTTAGTTGCAACGTTATTAAAATATTGGTCAAATTACCTTCCATAGCGATGGAGGACCATCAACTAGCTTAACCGTCGAATCCGTGTATTTATTCGCCAAATGCAAACATTCAGTACCGTAATCGAAATCGTAATCTGTACACTATTTTATATTTCATCCATAAGTAAATATACTTTAGTGATCTGGTAGAGAAAGTTGAAATATCAAGTAGTCAAATCTGAACAATTTTTTGCCACTAATACCTTATCATACGCTTCTTTAATAACATCATATTGGAAAGCTTGAGGCGTCTCACTAGCACGATACTGTGATCTACAATAAGGCAGTTCACAATATGTATTACCTCATTTATTTTAACACATTAATCACTCTGTACATTCTTAATATGGACTCTTGCTATTGAACAGTTGAATTCATTTGTTTTTAAAAATGTAATTATAATTTGTACCTTTGCAACGAATGATCTAAAATATTATCTTCACTAGCCTTTATCACCGTTGACACCAATGGCCGAGTGCAGCCAGCAGCCTAATACGTAGCGTAGGAAAGGAACGATTTTTAAATCTAACAAGCTCAATACCCACACGGTCAATACTACAAAAAGAGTATTAGAATAGCTCGTCACTAACTCCATAAATCATTGCTGCCATAGCGACACTTCTTAGTATATCTTCGTTAACTAGTGGACGGACAGCATCGTGAATGATTACCTGCGGTATAAATTATAAATGTATTACTTTGCGTCGATACTGCATTATAACACTGTACTCCAATTTGAGAAAATTTCCTTGTTTCCTCTACTTTTCTTGACTGATTGTATAAAATACTTTATTGTTGTACAGTGTATAATATATAAATTGATGCTGAACAGTGTATAATATATAAATTGATGCTGAACAGTGTATAATATATAAATTGATAAGCTTCTTAATCGATAATCTGTAATCGCACGCATCTCCAAAAAACATTCTAACTATTGCACGGTAGTCTCTGAAGCGGAGTATATACAGTACAAATGCAAATGCTAGCCAATTACAGCCGATACGATGGCTTGATAGTAAAGTGCATGAATGTTGCTGTACTCGTGTAATAGAAGTAAAATTGACGTCTTTTTTACAATAAAATTGATTCATAATAATAATTATTGTAACAACATTCTACTTACGACATCAGGAGGATCTGATCCATTCATTTTTAACGCCGTTAAACCATTATAAATAGATCTATGCCGAGTCTGACTGCCAGTCGCTACCACAGCACGTCGTATATTATGAGTTTTAATTAGCTATAAATATTCAGAATCATGGCCAAATTTTTATTACAATTGAAACCTAATGAATAACTATAAGGTTCTCATCCGTGTGCAATCCTTATCTAATAGTAGTCCTACAAATTTCATGATCGAAGGCGACAGATAGAAGTATAACCAACCTGCTTCGTGTATTCTACATAATCTTCTGGTACAACGATTACCACTTTCTCTATCCAAGATATCCTGTCAAAGATACCGATATCAATTTATATCAGAGAGATACCGGTAGTCTATCACACAACAATAAATGTTACGGATAACAACAGCTATTCTACTGTACTTTGTGTACTGTAATAAATCTCAAGATCTGGAATTCCCATCCTGTTATTATAACTTACTTGTCGAATGCTTCCACGGTATACATTAACAAGGGTTTGCCAGCGATTTCATAATACTGTAAATTAGATATAAAAAGCAGGCATGTTTTTAATAAAATGTATCGAAACAGATAGTAATTTATCGCCTTTAAAATTGGACAAAATGAAAGTGATAAAATGTAAAATATGTATTCAAAAATTTCAATCAGTTTCACTGTTGGTATTCAACATATCATTAGTAGTAAAATAACGTCTACACTGTAAGTTGCTAAATATTTTAAAACACGATAAAGCTAATGCAGTCTAACGTTGTTAAGACGGACTGGAATGCCCGTTTTTGTCGGATAGTAAATGGGACGTCCTACCGGTATTGATTAAACAACTACAGTACTATATGTTGTATACTCGTATATATAAAATTAGTCATGATTGATGATGGTAATTATTGGTGATCTCATCTTATGGAGACGTTACGACAACGAACAATTATCATCTGGGTTGATTGCTGCTTTATGAGGGCAAAGAACATTCAAATCAATCCTTTCAATATCGTCAAGATACTGTAGTCTAGTCTGTAGGTGCTATCAACGATGGACGCGCAACTACGAGACAAAACCGATGCCCTATTGAAGTATGTCAGCCGATAAATATCCTAGTTCGCCCTGATTGTTAGCCAAATCAATTACTCCAAGGCATTTCTTCTCACTAATCAACCTTTGGAAAGATTGACTCTTTTCTTAATGAATAATTTTCAGGCTTGATTGCTGCCTTGTAATACTAAAGAACATTCAAAGCAATCCTTCGAAGTGGCGATACGGTCTCTCCTACAGCCTATTTGAAGTAGATCGCACGATACGATTGTAGCTAACCCTGATTGTTAGCAAAATTAATTTCTCCAGTTGATTTTTATTTTTATTCATGAATTGTAGAAAAAATTGGCATCTTTGCTAACCCTGATTGTTGGCAAAATTAATTTCTCCAGTTGATTTTTATTTTTATTCATGAATTGTTGACAAGATTGGCATCTTTGCTAACCCTGATTGTTGGCAAAATTGATTTCTCCAGTTGATTTTTAATTTTATTCATGAATTGTTGAAAAGATTGGCATCTTTAGTATCTTGTTTCCTATTTGTATCATTGGTTTTAGATATTAAACCAGGTGTTATCATGTCAGGAAACAAAGGTGTAAATTAACATCCAAACCGGCCTATTTGATTTGGTCATTCAATCGGACCTTACTTCATTACGATATCCACTCCTGATGTGTCGTGTTGTCAATGCTAGACTACATCATTGACCAATACAAGAAAGGAACAAACCCAACAATAATACGACATGTACTATAGTAGCTTTGCATTGGATAACACTATTGGTGAGGTTAACACTTTGGAAATAATGTCAACGGCGTGTAATCATTGTATTTATTTACACTGTTCAAGCGCGTCTCATCAATCTATATTGCAGCTCTGGTACAATCTTTCAAGTATCCAAATCGTCTTCATTTCTATCCTAAATCACACCATATTACTACCCATAACTAGATCGCCCTGTTTTATTGGCACCAAATATCTGCCACAGTTAACAGAGCCACTCAATATGTAAAAACAATCCTATATAATCGGATAACCGATGATTGATTCAATCAGAAAGTCCATGCTATTGAATGAGTGATTGCATTAAATACTGTATTGCCTTGCACAATCGCACCTGCTTAGGAATCTGCATGGCCATTCTTGATCCCGTTCCACTTGCCGGTAAAACAGCACATATTCGAAAAGTAACATCGTTGTCATCATAGTTATTACTCATTTTGAAGGCCAAATTCTACTTTCAATTTGCCAATCAATCCAACATAAGCACTACTCCTATTCTGCTACCAGATTTCTCTACTTGACTCACTACTGTACGACTGCCTAATGCCTATTTTATACTATACTGCACAACTAGATATACCGTTGTGAAATAGGCAATGACGCAAAGCAGGGGCAGTGTCCAGTGTCCAGGTGTCCATGTAGTCAAGGACTACAGCCTACATGGACTGGACAGAAGGGTGGACACCAGACACTCTCCTCGGATGGACGGACTTTGCATACTGCTATACAGTACTGTACTCAGTAGAACAAGAGATGCGACCGAAAATGAGGAAAAACAACCAACTACTCAGTATAGATCTTCCGTGTCGTATTCATTTGAAGAACATTGATGATCTAAAGTGGCTGCTTTCAAGTAGATCTTAATAACAGGTCAAGAAATACAGTACTGTATAATGGTTCAGTGTCCAGTGTCCGGGTGTCCATGTGGTCATAGACTACAGCCTACAGGACTAGTTGTAGACCATACCTGGAATGGACAGAACAGTGGACACCAGCCACTCTCCTCGGATGGACGGACTTTCCATACTGCTGTACTGTCACTACTCAGTAGAACAAGAGATGCGACCGAAAATGAGGAAAAATAACCAACTACTCAGTAATGCAGTATAAATCTTCCGTGTCGTATTCATTTGAAGGACATCGATGATCTAAAGTGGCTGCTTTCAAGCAGATCTTAGTAACAGGTAAAGAAATCCAGTACAGTATAATGGTTCAGTGTCCAGGTGTCCAACTGTCCATGTGGTCAAGGACTACAGGACTAACTGTAGACCATACCTGGATTGGACAGGACAGTGGACACCAGCCACTCTCCTCGGATGGACGGACTTTCCATACTGCTGTACAGTGTACAGTACTCAGTAGAACAAGAGATGCGACCGAAAATGAGGAGAAATAACCAACTACTCAGTATGGATCTTCCGTGGCGTATTCATTTGAAGGACATTGATGATCTAAAGTGACTGCTTTCAAGCAGATCTTAGTAACAGGCAAAGAAATACAGTGTAATACTACTTCATTTCGAAAAAATCAACCAATTCACAATCGACCGTCTGCATACTAAACTACTGTCATCATGGAGGCGTTTGACCCAATTTGTGGGCTAAAGTGGAGGAAATGTCTGTCCGTCCAAAGGAGTATTCAGTCCAATCCAAACCAGTGCTCGGACGTCCGGATAGGCAGATACTGTGCCTGGACTCATCGGGTCCGATCAGTCTGCTGGTCCGTTTTATTACTACTGTACCAACGAGTGTGGTAGGAAAAAACGCAGAAAAAGGCATGGCGGCTGCAGAATCCAAGGCGATTGATTTAGCTCAACTTCCGATTCCTCAATTAGAACAACTAAAATCGCAATTAGATGAGGTAAGTTAAATGACGATTTGATTGTATACAGAATGATTTAAATTGTAGCGTCAGTAGCCAAGGTTTTGCTATCGGCGGTTGAATAGACATCTTGTTTTCCGGGTCTAATCATGGATTGGAGGTAGGATGGAAAGAAGCCTAATAAGATCCATCACTACTCATCCGTCATACAGATAGAAGCATAGGATAACATCCTCCTTTTTGAAATACTGATTTATCCCAGCATATGAGGATTGAACGTACAACATAACTAGCAAAAACTACGGTGCTCTACATTCTACACGAATGACTGAAAGACTTACTGTACAATAACCGTCTTAGGACTTCTATCCAATCCTACACTTTTTCCCCCCTTTGGTTATGACCAACTACAAATTAAGATAGAGAATTGTAAGATAATTGGACAAAGTCGGTCTATAGCCAAGTTAATATAGTAAAATTACTACACAGATAAACTGTACAACATCGGAAAATAACAGTCAGTTGTAGTTCTACTCCTGCTTGGGAGCCCAGTTGTCGATAGCTCCTAACCATTTTACACAAATATTGTGTGCTTACCTGGACAAGCAACTGTAGCTTACAGAGGTGTACGATATATTGTAGTCGTACATTATTCTTCTCTTCCTTTATAAACCCCTGAAATGTTCATTTGTAGTAGGCTGACAGTAATAGTACACTAACAAATTTTAAAATTTCCTTTTGAAGGCCGAACTTTCAGCTACTTTCTCATTGATCTCAGACTAGCATTGATCCATAGGCAGCAATGGTAGTCTGCTTTATCGTCAATCACGGCTGACCATATATAATGGCACTTGTACTGAACTGCATTGAATAGGATATACAAACTCCTAAATTTATTGAATATACATTCGTTAACTAACTCATCACCTCTTGTCATGGTCCATTTCAGGAAGTGCAGATGTTTACATCATCAGTCAATCAGCTACAATTAGTACAACAAAAGTTTGTAGAATCATCGGAATGTGTCAAGAAGCTTTCAGTTGATCAATATGAAGGTTACTAGCTATCACAAATTTTGAAAGTTGATTATTTATGATAATTTGTTCTTAATGTTGCACCATTATAATCCTATGCATTGACCATCATTCTAGCCAAGGAAATTCTAGTTCCAATGACAGATTCGGTAAGAATTACTAGAAATCAACTCTAATTGTAGAAAATTGTACATGTTTATTTCTACGCTACAATCCAATCAAATTTCAACCAACTGGAATACAGTAAGGTAGCCAGACGATCACAACTACTGCATGTATACGTAGTGTACGTATATACAAGCATAGAAATGCTCCTTCTCAGCCGATTGATGCAGCAATCACATTCAATGTGATGCAATCTACAATTAGTCATAACGAAAAGCACTTTCGTAAATACTGTAATCAAGTAGTCACAAGTTGTTAAAATCTTAATAAAGGAGAATGACTATTTCACTTAATAGTTTATTGTATCCGGCCTGATATATGCTTTCACTCTCAGCTATATGTCCCTGGTGTTCTAAACAACGCTCACAGTTTACTTGTTGATATTGGCACGGGATACTTTGCAGATAAGGTATATCGCAAATTGGTGAATGAACTTTTTTCTAGTCCATGGCCATACTGTTATTTCAGTGGCCAGTTATTGTTATCTATTTTAAAATCTTATAGTTCACCAAAAATTATAACTTTGATACGATACACAGATAAAATTAATACTTTCACGACAATTTTAACTTGACGTAACTAGTATTCATTTATATCCAGAATATCAAGGAAGGAATAGAATATTTTGAACGTAAAGTGAAATTTGTTCAAGAGCAACTTGAAAAACTTCAGAAACTTGTCATGGAAAAATTTAATTTAAGACAAGGTGAAATATTGATGATGTTTAGTAAATTAGTAATATTAGCTACAATTGTTCTCATCTGTTACGATTGAAGTCATGTATAACTGACGACTATTAAATTGCTGTTTATCGATTAGCTGTAATAGAACATATGCAAATCAAAATTGAGCAACATTTAGCAGCACAAAAGTCGGGCGCGAAGGCGTAATTTCCTGTGGAACAGTTTTATCTGTGTACCAGTGATACTTGAATAAAACACTTTTTAATTTCAATATTGTTTAAGGTAAAGTAAATTACGGATATTTCACCATCCAGTTTCATAGTTAATATTATCGTATTCAAATAAAGCACTGGATCCTGAACAAAACACGATGAAAGAACATTCTAATCTCTCGTGATAAAGTTTGATGTTTAATTTAATTCGATCAACCGTTGCCATCTACTTGTTGTTCATCGTCTTATCTTCTAATTTGTGCTATATCATGAGACATCTTATTTGTTCTGTAAATATGTTAAGGAAAGCGATATTTAAAAATATACTGACCATTTTATTTGTACAGCTTAAAAGCAGGCAACTAACTCTCTTTGATAACTACAAAATGTTAATGGTCAGCAAATTCGTCAATTTTTCCTAATTTTCACTAACTGATATCAAATGCTACTCGGTTTTAGATGCAATAGTTTGTTCTGATGAATTAGACAATAGTATTCGTAGTTATTGATTCTATGTTTTACGTCTCATAGCCATTTCGCCTATGTTGGTGTAGTACATATGACCAACTAATTAACTTGAATAAAAATACTATCTGAATGATACTTGTGTATTATCAAGTTTTACGCGTATTAAATGTCACTGTCTCCTGCATGACACTTATCAAGGAACTTTTACAGCTATGGAAGGAACCAATTTGCTAAATTTAATATCTATAATCTATAACTCATTTGCGGTGTATAATTAATATTGTAGCTTACTGTAACGACTAAATGTTATTAACGTATAACACGAAGCGAATAGCGTAGGCATTAGGATATGGTATAACTTTTTCACGAACCATTTTTTACAACTCATGCAATCTTTGAGAAGCATCTAGTTATACAGTATAACAAGCGCCATGAAAAACTTCACCATTATCACATTAAATTGACCACAGGGCTATACCTCAACAAGTTTATTCTTATCCTATAGAATTATCAGCAGTGTTGACTTGATGTCAACGTAAATATGTAACGCGAAGAAAGCATTTTCATAATTTAAACCATTAGTATGAACAAATAAAATTACATTATCAACAAAGTGGTAATTGTAATTTAAAAACATCGTCTACGCTATCGATGTAATCTATGACCTTTTTGCCGCAGCATTGTAAACTACAAATAGAATTTAAAATTTATGCTTATCGGGATTAATTCAATTATAAAGTAGTAATTTTTCACTGAAATATGGGAAAATGGAGAACATTATTTTGACTGTAAAATCCAAGCACAGTAGTAAGGATTAATTATGGTTTGCAAAAGTTGCAATCCTACTGTACAACATTTCCTGTCACTAGACAGTAACGCTGAAGTTAAAAGAATGTATAACCTCCACTAGATCCACCAGTAAAGAAACCTGATTGATTTTGTCTTACGACAGCAGCCCCACCAGTTGATGCGGCTAGCTGAGCATGATTCGGCACGCATCCAGGAGGTGGAGGCTAAGCGTACAGAAAATATGTGATATCATTAAAAGATCAGCATAAAAATTAACCTCACTATAACCATTGATACAGTATCACAGTTCAACTATGCTCTGAAGCTACGATGGTAATCTTACTATAAGGTATCCACGAAAAGTATCACTGTAATAATATCAAATTTTAAATTTGTCTCTTGATATCCAGACTATATAATATAATATTATTATCGTAGCACCATACGTGAATATCTTTATAATTGTCATTTCATCAAAAGTATAAAATAACATGTTAACATGCATAAGCTTACAGGTACTACCGGAGCACTTCTGCCATCGAAACGCGCTCCAGCATCAAAAGTTCCTTCCTGAATTGGCATAACAACACTAGCAGTGCCAAATTGTTGATATTGCCCAGGTTGTTGATAATGCATTGGCGGAGGTGCATTCATATTCGGATTTGGATAATACTGCTGTAGTAGTGCAAAAATGAAAAAAAATATAATAAAATATGTGACTTTGTTGAGTTAACTTCATTCAAGATAATACTTCATGTTTACTGACGACAGAATAAATCGTCTAGCGAATAAAAATATAGTTGATTGTAACTTGTTTACATTTATGCTGTATATTTGTCTATTAAAGATCCTGTACTCATATTTAGATTTAGCGTCAATACAGATAATAATATTCTTAGTCTATAGAAACCGGAAATGCTATCACACACATCCGACTAATAACGGCATTTGTATTATTTTCATCACGTCGTAGTTTAAAGTGCTATTTTATCCTTTCAAATTTCGTTACTAACTTGTTGAGGTACTGCTTGAGGTGGACCATAGCCCGGTGCTGCATTATAAGCAGGCGGTGGAGCGCTATATGGTACTTGACCTGGTTGAGGAGCAAATTGCTGAGGCGGATGCTGTTGCGCAGTGGTATACTGCTGGGTAGGATAACTTGCTTGCTTGGGATAACCACCCGATTTCTTATCTTTGTCATAAAGTTAAATACAAAGATATCACATCAATAAAAACTGCAGTCTCGAGTCCTGTCTACTTTAGTATTGCTTGAAATCGACAGTATACTACGTAACATTTTGTATTGATATAAGCAAAAGTATAGAGTCTTATTAAAATATATCATAAAGGCACTTCTCAAATAAAGTATGAAAATACTGGAATTGAGCATATAATAAAGTATAGTATTATCTTGCTAGGTATTGATATGTAAAATAAATGAGTAATTTCTCTATATCCAGCAATCAATACCATTTAAAATTTACATAACTAGTCAATTGACTATTACACTGATCCTAAAAGGTAGGTAAGGTTAAGAGGTATCCACTGCACTGTACAATGACGTTATTTCAACTGTGAAAAATAACAATTATGATTAGCTCCGAATGCAAAAGACCTGTATACGGTAAGGTTCATTCCGTGTGTGTGTTAACCAGCGAATAGTAGTGTCTACCCACGGGCGTAAGATTCAATTATTTTTTTGGCTACGCATCTTTATCGCTTGCGATAAATGGAATAGAAATGTACAGTACTGAATATCTACTATACTTAAGTAAACAGCAAGTCTACGGTATATGAGAGGATGAAAATGACTAGGTGGCTGTCTTATTTTGGAGGCGTATACCAAAATGCATCGTCCAAATCGTGAATGTACTGTCCTAGTGTAATATGTTAATTCTTAACTGTATCAAAAGTATCGCAAAAGATCAACATCAACACACGGACAAACATTCACAAGGGGAATTTGGCTTTTACTGCTTCAATGTTATATCAGTGCCAACAACATCATCGTCATGCGAGTTTGATTAACAGCTATTTTCATATAGACGAATAACATGCAATAAGACGCCCATAAAGTAGTTGTAGTCACTATCCTACTGTAGTTCTAACATAAAAGTATCTATCAATTACAGTAAGTTCAAAAAACTGCCAAGGAGCATGATTTACAGCTCATATCAAGCCTGATATCGTGCTGACTTCACAAGCTAACGATGAGGATTGATGACATTCAATCATCTCTGTCGTACTTTATACTACTACTCAGTTTCAATAACAGTATACTGTAAAATATCAAACGCTCTCGTTAGTGGATTCCATTGCAGTTTACGAAGACTAGATTGATGAGTTTAAAAAGTATGCCGTGTCCCAGTTGTATCATTGACGTATCGAAGTGTTACTATACTTTGGTGATATCAATTTAAACTACAGGAATAACCGACATTGACCAAGAATACTACTACTGGTATCAACAGATCAAAGGGCCATAGTACGCGTATATCCTAGTCCAGATTCTCCATCAATTCTAATACAGTATTTCACTTGTATTGATTGAATACACGGGAATACGTTGTAGAACCATTACTGTCATTTACTACTGCAGAATGAAATAGTAAAATAAAACAACTAACTAAATTGAACCATTTCTGATCAGCATTCATGATCCAGCAGGAGAAAATGCAAGCCGATGAAATGACATATAGAAAATTTTCCACGATCGATGCATGAACTCAATAATAACCTTGCCTACCTTTATCACCCTTTCCCATCGTACGAGTTTGATTTTTCTTCTTCCTTCTGTTAGACTGGACTTGGTTTTGCCGTCGTTTTTATCCCGTAACGGGCTGGAAGACGTCAACACGCTTACAATGCTATGTACTGTACTGGAGCTGTGTATACTGTACACTGTACACTATAGTACTGTACTGTACTGTACAGTACAATAATTGTATTGTACAGTACACAATGGAACCGTACCCAATACTGTAAATCCGGTGTCACGAGTACAGGCAATGGTCACGTGGTCAGTGCCCAATTTGGTTCATGACGTCATTAAGAGGACGGACGGTATGGAACCTGTACAGTACTGTACTGTATCATTTCTTGAAATACAGTACTGTACTGTACACAATCATGGATATCATTCAAGATGACTGCCAAGATGAAGAGCAAGTTTATTGATCGATTGAGAAAATGAACGCAAATAGATAGAACGTTAGAGAAAATGGAGAAAAAGTAAATGCACTTGCAAGGAACAATATGCTGTATACAAAAATACAAAATGCTTCATATAGTGTACAATGTACAGTACAGCATAGTTAGAAACAATCGAAAGGATTACGAGCGACCTTGTAGCGAATAATATCTGCAATAATCCATCAGGGTTTGTACCATTTCAAACAAAGAAATTTTGTCTTGCGTACAATACCATACAGGCATGGATTTTCCAAATGCAACTTGCAAGAGAAATTCTCTTTCTACCAAGTATACGCGTAGAATAAAGTTCTACTGTACAGTCGACACGTACACTCTAATCTTGTAGTGACGAGAAGGTATTTTATTCTCAAATCTGCCGCTACTTGCAATATTAAAAAAGGATCTTATCATTCTTAAAGATAACACACATCGATTTGTTTCTAGCTCCATGATTTGAATTGCAAAGCAGTCATAACCAGTAGAGTTGATATTCTATACTAGTAATGGAATTAAATATTTCTTTATATACCTATTGTTACCATCATAAATAAAATATATAATTATTAAAGTTCAAGTATACTGTACGTCAATCGCAATTTCAACCTATTCTTGAAGTGTATACTGCAATCTATATATAAACAGAAATAAATCCATTCCAATAGTCGATGTTATGTACGATCGCTATCCCATCATCAACTGCCTTTTGAAGAGCAGAAATCTCCCATAAATTCAATTATATCACAAGTTCAAAGAACTGAGTGGTTATCCAAATAACAACTATGGTGTTGGAATAGATGGTTTAGTAACCTCCTCTTGTAGATGATACAATTGACCTAGTTGATCTTCACTGAGGCGATTAAGGTCCTGCGATGACAAATTGGATCCTATGGCATGATTTTGCTTTAATTGTACTTCTAAATGATCTGCATACATCTGCAATTTGTGCAAATATGTCCAAAGATAGCAAATCAGTGTGATACCATTATAAGTAGAAGCATAGGCAATAATCAATGTTTCTGCCATCACATTACACGAAATTCGTCCAATTCAAAGCACCTTTACATGTATCTTTATGGCAAAGTCTATCGCTATGACTTTGCACTGCAAGACACTAAGCTACATCTACAACACCAAAATAGAAAGGGACAAACCTTCCATTCTGAAAGAAACTCCTTTACATTTCCTTCATCCATAGCCATGGTTTTATGCCTTTTAAATTCATCTCTAACATACGCATTGCCAACTAGGCGAAATTCCTTTGGTAGCTGTTTGTTGACTCTTAGTACTCGTTTGTAAAGATTGAGAACTTGCCGCTTGTGCTGCTTCATGTGCCTGATACCATTTGCTGCAGACATGGCCTCAAAATACGATACCTCCTAGTAGGCTCTACTAATACTCACTAGTACTTCTATTTATTCTTCACCCACTCTTACTTGCTTAAACTGTCATACCAGTTTGATCGTACAAAGGCAGAACCTCTAAAATAGAGCGTATTCATTTATGAAATTGGCCAGAATGAATGAAATTTCTATTTTATTGGTGAATTCTTTCCAAGGCAAAATGACAAGTTTGTCAATTGCAGTTGTACAACTGTATGGTACCATCGACTACTTTAGTTTCTGCCATCCAATCTACAGTATGTATTATCGTCACTCTGTTTATTGTCGATACTACAGCATAGCTTAAGAGAAACTAGTTCTCACATATTGTAATTATTGTTGATTAGTTGTCCATTGCACAGGACTTACCTTGATCATGATCCAGCTGTCTTCAACGCTACTGCTATCGTCGTTAGCAATGATCTCCTTTTTGCAGTCGCCGTACACTACCGTAACACTCCTATAGTATTACTGTATCTAAGATGATGGACCACTACGTACTGTAGTCCAAAGGTGCATGTACTGTAAAGTAAGAAGTTACAAAAGTTGGAGTGCAAGTGGTACAGTACTGTACTGTATAGCCCACGAAGTACTGTACGCGTGTACGAGGCGTAAGACACTGACAAATTGTTTGCACTGTACACTGTACAGTGGTGTAGAAATACTGTAGTTAAATGTCTTATTTTGTTTACTGTAATAAGAGAAAGTCAGAAGATTTTAACATCAGAAAATTGTTGATAACGTGAGTACTGTATAGTTAGGCTGAATTGGGGCTTGCGGCATAGTTTACGAAGTACTGTACCGTGGTTAGTTGGGAGATTTTGCGTTAAGTAGTCCCTGGGGATTAGACCTAAGAAAGGTTCGGTTCAAACCGTTATGATCTATAGTGGGGATCTTCAAGTCCATAGTAATGGTAAAGTGATGTACAGTGTACAGTACGGTACGGTACGGCGCGGCACGGCACAGGTACAGCTACTGATCCAGCTGTTGTGTCTGCGCACTGTACTGTCATATCGTCAATCAATTTATTTATTTATTATTGTCGTCGTTCTTGCCAATAGTGGACAAGATGGCGAAGCCAGAAGTGCCCCTTGTCTTTGCTCTCATCATCATAACCATAGCTTATACTCAATGTGCGACATTCCTACCTGGCGATGAAGCAAAACCTTTTACTTTACGTACCTTAAGTGGTAAAATCGAATATATCAATGCGAAAAATTCAAGCCATTTATTACCCATGGTCTTATTTGCGTATGATCCACGATCAGCCTACATGGAAGCCATTTGGACCAAAGACAGCTCCGTTAAAGCACTCATTATGAACTCCACCAAGAGTGGAAATTACGTTTTTATGTCTTATTCAGATCATGCATTACAAGACGTACAATGGATGCAGAAAAGAGTAACAAATCAAATTGCTGATCTTTACTTATCTGGGTAATCATTTTCACTGAGTTACATACGTAGTACAATAAACTCGTACATTGTTATGTTTATATATCTACTTTACTACTGTTGTCTACTTATAAAACTACTGTACAGTATACTTCGTAATCCATGGAGAAACTTTATAAAAATTACCTTAGTATTATCTGGCGGTAAAGTATTCATTTTTATGAGTAATAACTAGAGAACATGACTGATGCAGCTATTCAGCCTTGGTAGTAATCCATTTTTTAGACAAATAAAAGATGAAATCCAAATGCCATTCAGTAATCTAATTCTACTAGAACTCGAACGTCGTAGTAGCAAATAACTAAACGATTAAAACAATGACTACGCCTATGGGTTATCAATCCATAAGAGCAAACATTTTAATTTCCAAGATCGTCTGTAAAATAGATTTTAAGACGGATATCTCATTACATTTAAAGTTTCAAGATTATCTATCAATTTTTTACACTTTTAGTCACATTAATGCTGCTGCTGCTACGAGCTTAGGGAAAAGGATGCATTTTGTAGTATTACCGGTTGAATCAATGGGTAACTGGATACCTCTACTCCTATCTAAGTGGACTTGCCAAGACTTTGGATGTGGCTTTCAACAAATTTTAGTCTCAACCGGTAAGCATGTTTGAAGCAGATGCAATTGTGCCGCTGTACAGTATAGTAGGCTGTACACTAGGATACGCGTGTTACTACCATCACTACTTCTACACTATAGATCGACTAATACAATTTATACATTATGTCTAAAATATACTGTATACCTCTATGTGCCTAACGTATCCTCATTCCAATCTTTATCGAAACTGCATCATACAAGATTCCAAATTTCCTTATGTCATCAACCGTCTCGATCCCAGATATGACTGGATAGGTTCACCAGCTAGTGCTTATAAAAGCTCCATCCAAGTTGTCGAATTGGATGCTTGTAAAGGTAGTAGTAATGTCTCACTATCCGGTAAAATGGCTATTGCGCAACATCAAAAGGGTTGTTCTTATTTTAAAATGGTAAGATGAACGGTAGCTTGAACGTAAATAACAACGATGATTATTTATTTTCAAATAATTGCCAACGCAAGCCATTCGAAATAAAAGTTATTATAATACTGACTAGGTTAAAGCAGCTTATACAGTCAAAGCCGCTGGATTAACAGTCATTGCTGCCAAGAACGAATATCCAGTAGATATGAACTGCCACGGTAACGAGTGCAATGTACGATATCCAATTCCGGCTACAATGATTTCTTACGCAGAAGGGCAGAAGATTTTGAAACTGTTGAAATCGAAAAAGAAAGTAGACTTTAGCTTTCAAACTACACCATCACATAATTTCTACTTTGGAATTGACGGTCAAGGTAAAATTGAGGAGACTGGATGGTTACTTTATCCGTCGTTCTTATACTTTACTTGGCAACTGCAATGGTAAATTGAAACATTATCATCACATAAAGTTGACAGTTCGACCTATACGTAATAATAATAATTAAGTATCCATCAATGATTAAAAATTCCACTCATGTAGTACATTATTAGATCAGCAATAAAATTGCATCACTATCACTATAAAATTATATCAAAATTCAGTTAGCCTTGAATAATTAATACACGCTTCTCCATTAGGTATGCTTACAAAAGTAATCTAATCCATAATATTGCCGAGCATGCCAAGGTGGTCCAAATCTTTAATGATTCCACTATTCATGGCAAATATGGAGCATCGGCTATCGTAAATTTGCCTCCTGTTAAAGGTATACCTAATCATATGTGATACTGTCATTTCTCTTTTATGACTTATCCTATAGTTTTGATTGTAGAATGTTCATTAACACTTCTTGAAGGGCTTATTGTACAGTTATTGGATATGACTATAGTCAAGATTAGCAATTTAACTGTAAAACTGCGCTTTATTTTAAGAAATGTTAGAATATCAAGACGTGCAATTAGACATGGCACTTTCGTGTCGAGGAAAACGAGACGAAGAGTGTCCGCCATGGGATCATACTGTTCAACTTTATGTATGCTGTTCTAACGCAACATCACATTGTCAACAAGAACTAGGGCGATGGATTACTTCATTCCGCCGGTAATTTTTACTTCCCAGTTTCTTATTCTTAATTTGATACCTTACAAGCCTAGTTGGGCACCACATTTTTACAATAAACATGGTTATGTCATTTATAAAATTTTTTAGCCGAATTGGTCATTGGTTGACGCCGGTAACTCCATTGTTGCCGTTATTATCATCGAGCAGTTGTAATTTCACCATGAAAACTGTTCCTTGGGCACAGCCATGGTTTACGACCCTGAAACTCAGATTTTCTCATAAAATAAGTTAGACTTTGCCTTTAAGATACTGGGATAATCAGATAAATTTTCAATAATTAAGTCTCATTATGTACTTATAAATATTATTATCCTGCCTAATGACATATGTGTGTATTGCCAGATACAACTGTAGCTAAGAAGAAAGGAACACCTCTCAAACCACAAAAATTAATACCACTATTTAGAGGAGGAACATTTGATAAAAACTATAATAAAAAATACAAACCGATTCACTTTAACATGACCAGCAAAACTAAAAAAGTAAAGCTTGTTGCGGTCATTACAGGTAATCTCTATTTGAACTATAGCCATAACTTATTACTGCATGTAACAGATCAATTATAGAAAGTTTTTTAATTTTGAATATAGGCCACGGAAGTGATAATAATAATTGTGCCGAATTCTGTGTTACATCCCATCATTTTATGGTAAATGAAAAGCATGCCAATGTTAGAACTTTTAGTAATGCTGGCAACTCTCTTGGATGTGCAGAACGAGTCCTTCAAGGTGTTACACCTAACGAACATGGGACGTGGCTATACGGAAGAGACGGTTGGTGTGATGGGCAAGAGATAAAACCCTGGATAGTGGACATAACCAATCAACTCAGCACTAAATCTGTCAACACTATTACTTATCATGGATATTACAACCATACTGACCCACATCCCACTTCCAAACCAGGATATATTATAATGTATTCCTTTCTTTCTCTTTATGATACATACTAGTTATAATGGAAAGTGATCATATGTAAAATATATTTTGTATGTTGTATATGATATATATTATATATCGTAGAATTAAAAAGTATTCTAGAATTGCTCTAGAGTTAAGTAAGAAATATTCTATTGGACAGCATGTTTTCTATTATGGAAGACATGTCCGTTGATTAACTTTTATTTTGGTTCCAGTTTACATCGTATTCTCTTATTATAATCACATATTACTATCTAATAAACATGTAACGAATTGGCGTACAATTTTATAGACTTATAATATGAAGCAGATGCAAACCCCTCTATAAAACAATGTATAATTAGATACTATCGCAGTATCAACTGCAGTTTTGCATCTCAAAGAACGAATTACATTTGAGATTGCCTGAGTTTACTATTTCATGCGATTTACTGTAACTCCAAAAAGTATCATGGTTAAATACTCGTGACCTCGCTTGTCGCTAGTTTATAGAATGAGCTTGACTGTGTGCCTCTGTTATTGTAGTTAAAAAATTTTGTCGTTAGAATCTAGCTAATCATAATTTCAAGCAATTTTTGACTGTGTATATATACGAGAAACATTGTAATGATATCGTTTGATGCCATCCTGCATTCCTATTATGACTCTCGTAATAGATTTTTGTACCAATTACTATTCTATATAGTGAACTTGACAACAGAGTACTTATGCATATGTTAAAGATTAGACTTATTTAACAAAGAGAGTTTTTAATAGAAAAACTAAACAGGTGATTGACTAAAACTAAGAATGACAATATTGAAATGTAGCTACTTGTATAAATTCAGAAACCAATTAGAATGACTGCTGAAATCATTATGCGCCGTAGCGCAGTACATGCTTTCCATAATAGGATAGTACCTCAAACACGGGTGGTATTTATTTATTTAGTTGTTTTCAAGTATTTTATTGGCTTGACAGCATTAAAAATATTGCTTTAGAGAAGGGTTTTAATTGATGTAAACATTACATATACTGGCAATCCTATACCTAAATCAAAGTTTACTCTCGTAGGATTCTTCCAGAATAAGATTTATGTACTTTGACCTTCGTGAATTGCAATACAAATTGGTAGTGCATCTAGTATAAGAATCTCGAATTCAATTTAAATAATTCTTATCTTAATTTTTCATTATATCCACCTATAACCATAGACGTATACTGATTACTGATAGATATCTGTTTGCTGGATTGAGTCATCCGTAATAAGAAGGTAAGACCGAAAATTGGATCACTACATTAATGATAAGTAATAGTACTTTATTATCTCATTATTCTTCACGTTTTCAATATTATCAGGATTAAACTTTCTCTATTTGCCATTATTGCCAATCCAATCAAAATGAACATGAAACAATTAACTTATGTGATTCTATTACTGATCATAATCATCGCCATTTTCGGACAAATTGCAATGTAAGGTTGCAGTTCGGATGTTTATTTTATCTGACTATAAATGTAATACAAGTACTACAACTGATTATCCGTACTCATCAGTATTTTGTCACTTTTTTATGTCTTTACTGGCGTTTTCGTACCAAACCTAAACTCATAATTAATATATTGTTGTAACAGGAGGTAAGCTTAATAGTGTATTCTTTTAACATGAACATTTTTTCGATACCAACTAGGAGCAACTACACTCTCAAAGCTGCTACAAATCAGTTCTCTTTACGTTTACAAGATCGTTTTATGTTAATGTCTTAGAGATTATAATATTGCTGTATTTTGCTTAATGTAATTATCTTTATATCATATCTCTATTTTAAACGCTAAATCTCCCACATTGATTGATATTCAAATCGAAAAATTGCCAAGTATAAAGTGAGTTATATTGCTAAATGTAGTAGATTTAAACTATTTCAGTTATAATAATGCTAACTTGTAACTGATTAACTTAATCTATCATTAAGAATTATTACAATTATTCGACTATTCTTATTTTCTACTCCTTTCCAATTCTGTCATTTACGAACTCTAAATTATGGTGGCTCAGCGAGTAAGTAGAAATAAGTGTATATTGCTCTTTGTACCCGTATAGTACTATACACTATGCTAATGCATTTGCTCAGTGCTTCACGATATGGATTAATGTAAAGTTTCAAGATTTTATCAAGGGTGGCTTTTTAAGCCGTAATATAGCACATTAAATCTATTGCAATCGTGGTATCAGATAACCAATCTCATATCCATGCTAATAGTTGTTGCTCAAGTCACCTACTGAAAATTTATTTATTCTTTTTATAAGCATTACTATTTTCTAAAGCTTACTCTAATATTGCATTTATCTCCATAATTTAATCCATGAATGTTTAATTTCCCTTCCTGTACAAATAGTGGGGTTGATAGGTAAGCTAATAATGCGAGCGTAACAACAACAAATTCTCATAGTGTTGATATCAATAATCAATTCTATATTAAGCATGCAAAGATTATAGTGTTTCATAAATGCATTATATAGTATTTGTAAGATTCGTTATTAGTAATTTGTGTTAATATCAACCAAAGGTAATTATAATTACCATGAATCAGAAATGTTAGTAACTTTTATGTTTTATACCATCCTCGTATCATATGAATTCTGAAAAATCTCGGTTAGATCTCCAAAATCCCCTGAGTAAGTTTGACTTTGCTTGCCTTATCTAAATTGTGTATAATCCCTAGAGCGTTAAGTTACAGCCTCATAATTGCTTAAGCAATTTATCGGTTAAAAAATGTAGAGATTAAACAGAAAGGATAGAATGATGTATACGTAGTCTTTCCTGGTAGAAAATAAATCATGATAGATATTGCGTTAATTTCTAAGAAATTATTTTCTTTTCATACACATGTCTTTCACAATCAATCTTGCTCTCCAATTCTACAAACTGAACTGAAAACTGATCGGAAACATAAAATTCAGCGAGTAAGGAGACTACTAAAGAATAAGTCTTTGTTAATAGTATTGATTTATAGCCAATACTATAATTTATTGCAGCCTGTTCACTGTTAAATAAATACTAACAAAAATTGTTGTACTCTAATTAGGCTTTAACGGCAAACCTTATACCAGTGAAAAATGATTGGAATTAAATTGAATTTATGTAATAGAATCGTTGACCATGAAGTACCTGTCATATCGATACAATATAGTGAATCATAAAGTGAACTAAAAATAATAATATATAAATGATCGCTTACTCATGAGCCTGTAATCCTTTCTCAATGAACTGAATTTATTCGTAATAAATTAAGATTGTAATTTTTCAATTTTCTAGATATGCAATCGTATTCAAATCAGATGTACCTATAGCTCAAAGATTTTGCACTATAGGAAGTACATAATCTGATTGCACATGATTGTATATGTATGGTTATTTTCTATAATCAAAATGTAGATGATAACAATTTATAATCTCATATTGATTATGATAAATTATCATTACTACACTTATGGACTTATGGTTGCAATACTTTTCTATATCCCTCATTTCTTGGTAGAATGTGATTTAGCTGAGCTTTCAATAAAATCCTTTATCAGGCTGTTAAGTTATTACGATCACGTCGCTGCCGCTATCATGATGTAACTCATAAAGTCGATGATAACTCTATGTCGTAAATTTTACACGCTTTAACAGTTCATCTTTGATAAGTATTTAAAGTTAACTTCATTTCATAGGCAATAATTATTTCATTCGCATTCAAGGATGAGAGATTTCAAAATTTAATAGTCAATTCCATTGTCAAGTCATAACGTATATTACATTAAGTTGATGACAGTTGCAAGTTAAATCCAGATTCTATGTATTAATATCTCAAGAAAGAACTCACTGATTAGTTTGAGTTTGAATACCACATGCTAATATAGCCTTAGTAATAAAATAATTGATAGATTTTCAACACATTGACTCGTGCGATTTGTACAAGCACTAATCATAGTGCTTCATCTCCAGACTGTATATATACATTCACTTGCCGACTCTAAGTGGCAGTAGAATAATGATATCCTATGGAATATTATAGAAATGATATTGTACGCAGCAGAACACTGCAATGAGATTATTGCTTTTTGATATTCAAGGAGACTCCAATTAAATTGACATTACGATTTTACAAAATAAATTCCGTTCTTGTACTTGCCGACGCTAGGATTGGAACCTTTGCTACGATCTACCCAGTGACCGATAGAATGATGAGAATTGGATTTTTTCTTGTCTTTATCTGATCGCTTTTTAGCTTTTGCATCCATATTCCCAGTAGCTAAATCTAGCTGCCTCTTTGTTCTTTCTCTGTCTTTCCTAATCTTTTGCACTTTCATATACAACGGGTATGGCATTTTATTGTCTTTATGCTTTTGACCACCCAATCTTTCAACTGTTTCTTGCTCCACTTTCTTACGTTGTTTGTAATCGAATCCACTAATACCAAATTTTAGCACATCCTTGGACATTTCTTTTAATTCAGCCTTTGCTTCTTGCTGCATCTTCAATTGATCTCGGCGAGTTACTGTCATATTACATTATGAAATATTAGCATCACAAAATATGAAATTGAGCTCAATATTGCTACAGTTATTGATTGATTAATTTCTATTAGCGATGCAATACGAGTGGGTTGCAGCCGATACGTTAATTACTATACATGTAGACAGTAAAAAAAGCTTAACCACTATCTGATCGTTATTTACCGTTTAGAAAGTGTATAATACGCCATCTATGCATTTCCATCGAATGCCTACTCCCGCTCCAATTCAATGGAGTATTTAATACAGTATACGAGTCTATCTCTTCATGTTAATTGCATTGACGATCGTGGCAATGTTGCATTTAAGTATCTAGTTTCTACACTGTTATACAGTATACTGTACTCGTATATCGAGACTGATCAATTAGCCTAGCATGCCATGACAAGTCATCATTACTGTACTTGTCTGTACCTAATATTTTGCTGACTGGTTTGTCCATACTGGCTACCTTAGGTTTCTTTATTCGAGGATCTTGAAATTTGACTACCACAGGCTCTTTCTTTCGAGGAAACTTCGCTTCTTTCGGTGCCATTGGAGCATCAGCTCGATGTGATTGATCCACCACGTTGTCATGTAAACTCGATGGTAGACTTGCAATAGTATGTGCGGATCGACGTTGAAGCTTGCGTTGCTTTTTGTCCATTCCACCGAGTTGAATCGTGTCCGCTCTTGATTCTATTCTACACGTCGATGGTTGTTCTATAGGTAATATGTCGACTGTCGAGCGAGGAAAGGTTATTCGACGAAAGGGCAATTAATGTCCTAATTCATCAATTCTATAGTACACAACTTAATACGACAGTATGCCGTAGTAGGGTATTTATTCCAGTTTGCGTTGGCTGCATCAGTACTGTATCAACTACAGCGTGATTGGCTGAATGGGATCGTCCTGTAACTACTGCATAATCAGCTAAAGTAATCCGGCCATAAATTAATTAATTTTATGCAATTCTATACCAATACATATTCACTGAATGAATACTGTACACTAACTGTAAACCAATGGATATAAACTGTTAAGACAGAGGCGTTTGATATGGACTACTAAATGAACATGTACTAATCCAGTACATTTGATTTAGCTATCCAGTTGGTTGCAGTAGTTTATCGGAGCAGCACCAAGTTTATTATTTCTTTTTACAGTATACTATTTGAGAGCTATGCACTAGATTTGAGCCATCCAATTAGTTTGAGTTATTAATCAGAATGGCACAAGTTATTGCTTCCAGTATTTGTGAACCACTGTATATATATATATACTGTACTGTACTCTCCACTTGATTGGCTTGTTTTACAGAGCAAAAAAACTTGAATTCAAAATAATCCCACTATCAAACTTCTGGTTCCTCCATACTACGATAGTATAAGTAAGGGAAATCAAAGTCATATCTACATGGTAGAGAACAGTAGTAATGGCAGGCACTACTCAAAAAGAAAGGAACGGTCGTCAACGTAAAATAATTCGGAGGCTGACCATTTTTTGGTCACTTTATTGTACGGTATGAATAAAACCGTTTACCCTACTGCACCAAATCAACCCAGCAGTTAATTTGGATGTTAATCGCAGACAGGATGCGTATAGTATACCGTTGAAGCAGACATACGCTACCGTTGAAACGACCAGTAAGCAGAGTAAAATTATAATCAGCCTGCCAATACATTGATTCTTAGTACAACGACCGTTTGATATCCCATTCCTTTTCTTTTTTTATCTAATATTAGTACAGTAGTCCCTAGTAACGGCTACCAGTGCCGTAAAAACATTGCCGTTGAGGAATCCCTGCGGTTACTATTCTTACTGCAGTTTACCGTCAACATTGAATCTAGTCTGGACACGAAATGATGACTCCCTTCATCCTGCTGTCCTTCCGTATTCGAATTTTTAAGCCATAGAGTAAATGGTGCAAAATATCTGTCTTTAAACAGAACTGCAAGGGGCAGCAGGAGAAAGGGTGACATCCTTTTTACGGTATTCGTATTTTTTAGGCATAGAGTATCTGGTGCAAAATATCTGTCACTAAGTATCTGGTGCAAAATATCTGTCACTAAAGAGGACTAACTGCAAGCGGATAGCAGGATAAAGGGTGATTGATATCCTTTTTACGGTATTCGTATTTTTTAGCCATAGAGTATCTGGTGCAAAATAGTTGTTACTAAAGAGTACCAAGTGCAAGGGATAGCAGGATAAAGGGTGACATCCTTTTTACGGTATTCGTATTTTAGTCATAAAGTATCTGGTGCAAAATAGTTGTCAGTAAACAGTACCAAGTGGAAGGGGATAGCAGGAGAAAGGGTGACATCCTTTTTACAGTATTCGTATTTTAGTCGTAGAGTATCTAGTGCAAAATAGTTGTCAGTAACCAGTACCAAGTGCAAGGGGATAGCAGGAGAAAGGGTGACATCCTTTTTACAGTATTCCAATTTTTAGCCAAAGAAGTATCGGGTGCAAAATAGTTGTCACTAAAGAGTACTAACTGCAAGCGGACAGCAGGAGAAAGGGTGACATCCTTTTTAAGGTAGTGTACAGTACTATCCACTGTAGTGGACGAACAAAGATAGTGTACTGTACTGTACTATTACAGTAAACTGTACTGTAAGCCCGTGGCACTTGCATTCTTGACATTCAATCGCACCTTAGTAGGTTGCAGGTTAACGTTGAATGTCCATGGATGCTTCCAGAACATTGGAGCACGTTAACGACGCGTCTAGAATACCTATTGTACTGATCGTGGTGATTGGATATAAAAGCCAAGGTGATTTATTGTGGGATTGAATCTCTTGGTCAACATTGTTGCTGACAAAATCCAACGACGACATAAATTGTTGTTATTGCCAATATTCATTGAAGCTCAAAACTCTTCTACTCTCTATTCTACGTCAAGTCTTGATTGATTGAATTATTGCATCTAGTGGATTATCCTGACGCCAAGATGGGCAAGGACTACTATCAAATTTTAGGCGTTCAACACAACGCCACCGACGATGAAATTAAAAAGGCTTATCGCAAAATGGCTTTAAAATACCATCCTGATAAAAATAAAGACAAAAATGCCGAAGAAATATTTAAGGATGTGGCTGAAGCTTACGAAGTATTAAGCGATAAAGAAAAGCGCGGAATTTATGACCGTTATGGTGAACAAGGACTCAAAGGTCACTTTGCTGATGCATCCAGCAATGATAGCCACGGCACCTACTCGATGCCGCATGGATTTAAGGCTTATACATTCCATGGAGATCCATTCCAAACTTTTAGCCAAGTCTTTGGGACAGGAACTCCTTTCGCTGAGTTATTTGGATCGACTGGTGGCACTTCACGCAATGGCCATTTCAGTATGTTTGATAACTTTGATGGCGGCTTCAATGCCAACCATGACGAAAGTCCTTTTATGTCTTTCACTAATGGCTTGGATCGTGATCATCAAGCAGGGTTAAAGCAAGACCCACCTTTGCTGAAAGAACTTTATCTGTCGCTGGAAGAGCTCTATTCTGGATGCACCAAACGAATGAAAATCAATCGAAAAGTCGTCAATTCCATGGGTCAAGAGACAAGGCAAGAAAAAGTCTTAGAAATCAACGTTAAACGAGGCTGGAAAGAAGGCACCAAGATCACCTTTCCTAATGAAGGCGATTCCTTTCCTAACAGGAAGCCTGCTGATATCATCTTTGTCATTAAAGAGAAGCCTCACCAAACTTGGAAACGCGACAATAACGATTTACAGTATACCGTCAAAGTCAACTTAAAGGAAGCCTTGCTTGGAACAAAGGTCTTTGCACCCATCATCGCAGGTGGCGTGAAAGAAATTACAATTAACGAAGTCATTCGACCTGGCTATACGTACACCATTCGCGGAGAAGGCATGCCTCTACCTAAAAATCCTAATTATCGTGGCGATTTGGTGCTTAAATTTGATATCGATTTTCCCAAGCATTTATCAGACCATAGCAAACAACTACTGAGAAATGCACTACCGTAATCGCAAAAGCGTGGTTAGCATTGATGATTTTGTAAACGATCATTCGTGTATGTAGAATCATACATCATCTCTCTGTTTATGATACATTTCGAACTAGTCAGTTAGTACCGTTGTATAGAACAAAAGCAGCTAGCAACAATCAAGCTGATCTTATGAACTTCTGTATATAAACGAAATTATATCGTATCATCTCCATGATGGACAAACTCGTAATCACCAACTAGCTCAATTTTTTATCATCCAATTCTGGCGATTATCAAACTCGGCTATATTGATCATACCAAGCATAAAATATCCTTTGCAAATTGCTTTGACTCTTCAAGATTGATATCTTTTACGATAGAATGCCTAATCAATACTATTGAATGGTCATTTTGGGTGGATATTACTTATTACGTGCGAATAATAATAATCTCAACAAATATTAATATATTTTCGGTTGATTCGGCATCCATTGCTGATGCTAATGTCAATTACTGTACTTTCACTCAAGTATTATCATCGCTGAACTACTGGCGTTGTATAGACATTTCAATCTTGTCCAAATAATTCATTCCGTATTAATATATTATAAACTGTAAACAAATGCAACTTAAATGGAACGACTGTAAATAAGAATTTTTCACAATGCGTCAGATATATAGTATACGAATAATCATATATTTATAAATAATTACTCTATGTGTAATTATCACCAGATTATAACCATGAAGCAATAAAATGATACCATTTCAATCTCATGTATAGCGATTGTTTGTTTTAATTAGGAATTAGCTAGGATTTGTAGAGCCATCAAAGTGCACCTTTATTACAATATAATACCGATCAAGCAATCACTATTTCACATTATAAAATGATAACGATCATTTACAAAATCTACATCAATATACAGTAGATGAGTCAAGGGTACATCATTGCAGTTGATGGCTGAAGTTGACATATTCTTACAGATTTTGTAATTAAAAGATGTTCAACTACAATAGTACAGACTAAATGTGAAAGTCGATCCAATGAGCCACTAAACCAAACTCATGGTACTACGGTAGTCGGGGATTACTCAAGAAGGAACGCCTTGGAAGGTAAACTTTCTTCTGAGGTATTTTTTTCTTACGTAATCCCCAGTAGTACGTATACCAGTCTAACAGGATTAGTTATAATAGATGTTGCGCCTAGTCAGCAATTTTTTACTACCCCTTTATGACGATTAACTGCATAACCAGTTGAGAATTTACACCAAATTTAATACGTGTAAAACGACTGTAGTGATGCACCCCATATTTGATTATAAGGATAGCTATGTTTGATATCGTTAGGTTACTAAGAAAAGATATTATCATGCAGCTAATATTAGATGATTGATAACTACCATATTAGAAAGGGAAATCGTTGATGGCTAATATTAGCCAGTTGACTAATTATGGTACAAGATTTATATGACTAGAAACACTGTAATTGTGAAGATGCCCAACACCGAAAGGTGCTGGACATTAATAAAAGAGTAGTGATATCTTAAGTAGAATGATTTAGATTGTAGAAGATAATGATGTTCTATTTGAGAAAAAGTATTTTGTTTGATGGCTCATGTCTGATTGCAGATTAATCAAGTTGTCATAAATGGATTTAGCGAAATGTATTTAAGACCTGTAGAGATGACCTCACAAGAGAGAAGAGACTTCACTTCGCTTTGAGCTTGGAATACTTTAGATTTTAGACTAGATTCTTGCAGTAATCAATTATTGCTCTACTATTCCTAAAACTTTGTAATAAAAGCCTTTTAGAAAATACTATTGACTAAGACAGTTATTGTGAGACATTTTTATTACAACAGCCAATACAGTATTCTTGCCACAGCTTGTGGTAGTAGATTTTGATTTCAATAAATGATAATAGGATTCACTTGTACTGTAGAAAATGTTGTGCCTAGTCAGCGGAATCTTGTTAATCCTCTATGTAAGATTAACTGCATAATTAAACGAGAATTGGACGCGTACGATTATAGCAAGTACAGGAGACGTAAAACGACCCATGTTATTACAACAGCATGCGGTAGTAGACTTAAATTTCAACAAATAATTATAAGATTTAGTTATAAAAGATGTTGCGGCTAGTTAGCGATTTCTTATTATCCCCATGCAAGATTCACTACCGTAACTAACTAGTCTGAGAATTTACACGTACTCAGCGATTTCTTATTATGCTTTCACGCAAGATTAATTACATAACTAGCCAAGAATCGACACATATTTACGAGTATACTGTAAGTTCAAGACATGTAAAACGATCAATACTATTGCTACAGTATGTCGTAGTCGATTTCAAATTCTGTAAGTAGCTTAGAGTAAACTCGTAAAAATAAACGGTTAATTCTAAATAGCTTCATAGAATAGGTTAGTATCACAAACAGCTCTGAATATACTCGATTGGAATTACTTGTATGACCAAATCTAACGTATTGCTACAATTTTAAACGACTGTTAACATCGCACATTCTTTTAAGCATGACACATCAAAGTGCCACTAATGCTATTAGTCCTTGCCAAATATATTATCAACCATACTTGAAGAATACAACAAACGAGTTCCAGTCTAACACTAAATGATTTGAAATTTTTTAAAATAACTTCTATACGTCTACATATTTGACAGAAACGCATTGAATGTGAAAAAAGAACTGATAGAATTTCTATTAAAACTCGTAAATAAGTAATATCCGTCTTGAGTAATTAATAAATTCTTTCTTCCATAAAATCCGGAATTCATTGAATGCAACTGATGTTTCCTATACCATATACAATAGCCATATGGAGTTCGTATGAAACAAAAATCTGTCGATGTTGCAACTGGTTGATAAAATTAATTTATACTAAGTTACACTGACAATATCAACTCGAGTTAATTCATAACGCTTCCATATGTTTACATATGCGAATTTTAGGAGAATATATGCTACTACTAGTAAGCCTAGATTGACATAGACAGACTATCTTCATCTACTGCTCCTGTTAAGTACTATACTCTAATACATTCTTCAAGTAATTTCAACTTGTTCACGCTACCATGGTGGAATAGCAGTAGTGTAGATACCTCGAAGCGACTATCATCGATGTTTTGCACTGCTAAAATAACCTAGAATTGAATATTAGATGAATGCTTTCTCTACAAAGCTAGCAGCGATAACGAATTGCCGGTACACTTTTATTCTTATTGCGACCTACAGCAAGTAAAAACTCTGAGTTCTAACCACTGGAATAAATACCAATCTTATGCGATTCATTTATTAATAATATACTAGGCCGACAACCATTTCTATCAAGAGCTCTACACGACTTTACTCACGCTAGAGTAAGCCTCGACATTAAAGGAAGAAAAATCGCGCTCGTCAGAAATACAACACACAGTAATTGTCAAAGAGCCTAATATTGTGCCTTAATCCTTACAAAAGTTTGATATTCAAGAACCTACCAACAATTTCCTCAAGAAAGAAAAAAATGGCCTACAAGTCAGCCCTGCAACATTTAGAGCAAAGTCAAGCGAGCTGCAATTTTTATTGCTGCCGTAGAACGCTAATTGCCTTGAATGCTTGCTATTTAATAATTGGTATTATTCTAATCTCCACGGCAGCTGGTGCTAGCATAACCAAAGTAGTGACAAGTTTACCCGTTGTCGGTGCAATCATCACTATTGGCATTTTCCTTATTTTAGTCTCCATTTTTGGTGCCGCAGTGGCGATATGTCATAGTAGCATTGGTTTATTGTTTTATACCTTGATTATGGTTGGGGTTTTCACGATGCAGTTCGCTGTTTCTATTGCTGCTTTATCCATTAACCGACAGCAAGAACATCTGGTTATGTCTAAAGCATGGGATAAACTGCCATGGACAACTCGGCATGGCATCCAAGAACGATTTGATTGTTGTGGCTTTGATTCATCCACTGGAAATGCTAGTGCATCAACTCCAAGCTGTCATGTGTTGAAATGCTATAGAATAAAGCAATCATGTTCATATTGTTATCCAATTATGAAAGATATTATTACTGCAGCGTTAAAAGGTGGTGGTGGAGTAGGTTTATTTTTTAGTTTTTTCGATTTCCTTGGTATTTTCTTTGCCCATCGATTGCGCCGTTTACAAGATCCAATTCATGTTCCAACTAATCATCTTTACTAAATTCATTAGTTTTGATAGCTCAATAGCACAATTTACTCTCATTTATCATAAGTGCTACAGATTGTTACTTTATGGAGGCCTGTAGTGAACTCTAGTATTTAAATTCTTTATGGAATCAAAGGCGAAATAGTCCGTATTTGTTTACTAATACCTGTATTTAGGATCAATAAAGAATCAGGAATAATCTTAGCTACATTCATGGCAATTCAGCCATCTTAAGCTTTTATTTTTAACAATATGATAATATGCATAATATTAATTTTAAATAGAAACAAATCAAGTATTGCATAGATATAATATAAGAAGCGAATTACAACAGCTTATATGAATTCAAACTCATTATCTTGCTAGGATATTGTAGCATGTAGATGTATTAACGTGCAGAATGCATTAAGATCTTACATTTTATCGAAAGTAATAACTATGCTTAAACATTGAGTAGCGTAACAATTATAATAATTATTAGCTAATTTAAGATACAATTTTTGGCTCTTGTTCGAATTGGTTGCGCTTATTTTAGACGATTTAAAGGTAATCGATGTTTATCAAGGCACACCTATGTACTCGTATTACGGTTACGATGAAAGTTGCTAAGTAAATTACTAAAGATTCTATAAATTTAAATACATGATACAAAAACCTATTGTAAGTTATCACTACTCCAATTAAGGCTAACCCTACTGGATAGGTAATGAAGTCTATCATCACTAGTAGAAGTAAAACGTGATCTATTTCTGCCTATATGCAGACGTCACTAGCTTTAAAAATCAGGTACTGTGGAAATTAGAATCGTTTTATTCAATTAAAGAACTCTCTAACTATGAATTCAGTTGTCCAAATTGTGTCTGCGATAGTAAAGCTGATGGAATTCATTGACATAATAAAATTTTTACAAGATATTTCAATTCGATAAATACTACAGTCAAGAATAAATGATGAGACTTTGATGAATTTATCGACTATTCCGAGAGAACTGTGGAAGTATTTCGATTGAGGGTAACAAAATAGAATACAAGCGTCATTAATGTTGCTTATTGTTTTATGAACTTGTATAAATTTGAAACAATCAATTTAATTTAGTAAATATCTTGAAATAAATAAACGAAAATAGGTACTTTGACTGTTTGCTATTTGGGCCATAATCTCAATTTCATGAATATTACCGAGAATACTTAATCTCGATAGCAATTTATTTCCAATCGCTAACTTTTAAAGTCTATATCTAAAATCAATTGCGACAATTAAGATCTGACTTTCTTTTGCAATGCAATAGTAAACCTAGTAGCATAGCAACCAGCGATTGAAAGCATTTTTTTCAATGACTACCCGTATATTACTAAAGAGCCTGAAAGGACAAAAGTAGTCTACAGTAAAAATTTCCAATTAACACTATCAATCAGTAGATAGGATGACCGCATGTTAGCTTGCTTTTTACAAGGATGTCATAGTACTATATGAGTATTATATCATAGGTATATTCATCATACTTATCGAGGCTTTTTATTCTAATTAATTATATACCAAAGAGCATGGAAGTAAGAATGCAGTTAGTATTCAAAATTTTTTATTGATACGAAGTAAAGTTATTATTCACCTGCTATCAAGTGATAGAATAGCTGCATGCGAGTTTGCTATTTATTTTGAGCGGGTGTAAAATATTTTTGGAAACTTCCTATACGGTTACTGGAGAGCCTTGAAGAAAGTGAGCAACCAGCTGCAAGAAAATTGCCAATTAAATAATGTTATCGTCCATCCACTATCATTCGATGGTGTAATTGCATGCAAGTTTGCTTTTCATTTTGAAGGAGTACCTTGGCTTATTTAAAATATTTGTCGAGGCTTCTTATTATAAACATCCTATAGTCTAGAAGAAAGAAAGTAATTTATGTTAAATGAGCACATTATCGTAAACCGTCAGTAAAGCGACGGGAGTTTGCACTAGTATCTATCAAAGCTTTCAATCATATATAAATAAATACTACACAGCCTGAAATGAAGGAAGTACGGTAGTCAACAGTAAAATTTCCAATGAAGGATATCATAGCATGGTCGCATACAAGCTTGCTTATAAGGACACTACACTACAGTACGACGTCCTATATTTATAAAATTTATTAAAGCTTCCTACTATAAATGAATTCTACCATATTGGGAGGAAGGAAGCAGTCCACAGTAACAATTTCCGATTAAAGTTGTCTTAATAGCATGGTTATATGCAAGCTTGCTTATAAGAATTTGATGTCCTACTGCATATTTATAAAATTTAATTATCGAAGTATCCCACTATAAAGCGAATACTACTGAGCAGACCTCCGTAGAAGGAACGAAAGAGTCAATAGTTAGAATTTCTAACTAATGATATCATTTGTTATTTGATAGCATAGTTGCATGCATGCTTATTTGATGTCCTCTATATCTATGAAATATGTCGAAGTTTGCTACTATAAAATGAACACTACAGAGCTTAGAAGGGAGAAAAAAGTCAACGATTCAAAATTTTAATCAACGCCATCATTCGTCATTTGATAGCATAATCGCACTCTTGCTTGCTTGCAAGAATTTGGTGTCCTATACGTATAGCACTCATCGGAGCTTCCTAGTATGAATGAGAACTACAGAGCCTGGAAGGAAGGAAAATATCAATAGTAAAATTTTTAAATGAACGCTATTAATCATCATTTGATAGCATAGTTGCATGCATATTTATATAAAATCTATCGAAATTTTTTACTATTATATGAAAATTGCATAGCCTGGAAGAAAGGAAAGAGTCAGTAGTAAAAATTTCTAACAAGCGCTACCATTTATCTTTCATAGCATAGTTGCATGCATACATCGAGCAAATTTATCGAAACTTCCTAACACAAAATGAACACTACAGAGCTTGGAAGGAAGGATAAAGTCAATAATAAAAATTTCTAATTAACGCTACCATTCGTCATTTGATAACATAGTCACATGCATACTTGATTAAAAGAACTTGATGTTCTATATTTATACAATTTATTGAAGCTACCTACTATAAATGAACATTACAGAGCCTGGAAGAAATAAAGCAATCCATAGTAAAAATTTCGCTATCATTCGTCATTTGATAACATGGTCGCATACCATTGCTTCTTGGTTATAAATTTTAATTTACTAAAGTTTCTTTGATACAAGTATCAACAATTCACAAATTATTGAAATAGAGATTTTACCGAGAATAGAAGCTGTTATGATGTATATAAGCAATAAAGCTAAAAGTGTAGTAGTCGCACAAAATTTGGTTAAAAATTTATAACTGTTTTGAATAGTCACGAGAGACAGATGATTCATCATCCGTTAGGAAATAGATAGAACTAATTAAGTCATGGCTACGTGGCAACTATCCTATCGAGTTGATAAATAGGAGAGGCTTCTGAAATAGAATCCATAACGCAAGCAAGCAATCAATCCAATAGAGTTAATTCGGAAACGACTAGTTCGATATCGTTTGTGGTAACTTGTTATCAAGCGATAAACAAGCGGTATACAATATTGAAAATGAGCTCTCATTTTACGGGTGAATGATCGAAATTGAGGGTTTCGATTGATATTTAACTTATTATTAGACAGTCCGTTGTCATCATCATCATTGAGGCCACGGACATGATTAGCATACCTTATTAGATTTGACAAAGTAACATATGGTTTAGGCAACAGCTGGCGACTTTTAACCGTTCTACTTTCTACTTTAAAGCTGTAATGAACTGTATTGAATCGGACTCATTTTTAACGGTATCATTGCTATCCAGTTGAATTTTTTCCTCTCATTAAATACCAATAGTTTCTTTCCTGAAATACCGACACACCAGCTCGGTAGCCCATATATAGTGAGAAATAGAGAGAGTGAGAAGGCGGCAAGGTATGGCATTATTGATACAAAGTTAGGCCAACTACGCATAGCTGTAGCCCAATTAACTTGATTGATATTCTATTTAGGCAGCGATTGGCTCGAACACAGATTTTAAGCAAAGTTGCAAGTCTGTCGTCATCAATACCCCTCGTGGTGATCATCTGTTTCTTATTCAACTCGAATACAGTAAATGATTCGGTTTCCACCATTACTTCCCCTATTCTAGTTGAATTGAAATAGACAAGAAGCCAACTACTCTTCACCAACTTTAATCCTTTCATCGATAGTGATCTCTACTTCTGGCTTGAAGTGAATTGGCTAAATCTACTGTGGCAAGAAATCTTTTGCATCCATTTTTTCTCTTCATCGCTGCTCTCGAGACGATTTAGGGGATAGTCGTAACGATTATTGATTCCTTTCTGCAAGTTTTTCTATCTGATTGAGTTATTCTCCGAATCAATTGAATCATATCATGGCTAATTCACAAGAATGTAGCTATACATTTGTTAAAGTTTCATTAATTATAATTAACATTATCTACGTGTTGGTAGCAATGACCATGATTGGGGCTGCAATCTTTGCTGGTGCTGCACAAAAATTAACCAGTTTACCAATACTAGGTGCAGTGACAGCCGTGGGGATTATTTTACTCCTTCTAGCCATCATGGGTTTCGTTGGAGCTGCTAAACACAATCAAGTTTGCCTCTTTTTTTATATGATACTGGTTTGCTTGATGTTTATGATCCAATTTTCAACATCTATTGCTGCCTTAGCTTTAGATAATACCCAACAACGGACAATCTTGCGCACCGGTTGGGATGGAAGTAGTAAAACGACCAAATCTCAAATTGAGAAAATGTTCCATTGCTGCGGTTTCGATGCCCAAAACTTAACCGTATTCTATGAAACTCATCCACAGTGCTCTCGACGATTACCTTGTTATTACTATTTACAAAATTCCATTTCACGTGCATTAAAAATTGCTGGTGGTGTTGGCTTAGCTTTTAGCTTTACCCTCTTTATTGGTGTCTATTTATCTCATCGTTTCCGAAATATGAAGGATAACACCGATATAGACGATAACTTTTTCTAAAAGTAAATGTTACCGATTGAGATGGTGGCTGTAGTTCAATGGATCCTAATTGAAAAATACCGTCTCTCATATGTTTATTAAGGCTAGCTTTCAAACTTGGTGTCAGTATCATTTCTACAACCAACCAGATGCATAATTTAGAGCATGTTATACAGTATTAAATTAGAATGACTGATGGTATTACTCTATTCTTACCAGTTGATGTCAGCAATTGTAAACTCGTCTATCATACAGTAATCTAGAATGCTGGAGAACAAGGTAAGACAATTTTATACCACTTCATAACTTGATCATGAAAATCATTCACATCGACAATAGACTATAATGTATCAACTCTATAAACACCATTTCAAATCTACAATTCTAAGCTATAATGGTTACGATAGTGGATTCATAACAATGCCTTCTCTAATCTTATTTTATGGAAAAAGTTATAATAACTACCATCGTATTCTAGATAAAATATTTATTTTAAGCGGTTTGTTTCATGTCTAGCTCATTCTAATCTAATCTATTATTGAATAGCGTGTAGCAATAGATTAAAAGAAAATACTCTCTGTGACAGATTGTAATTCTTGAATATCGGGTAGTGATTCTACTAAAATATTTCTAAATCATTCACTATTTACTCTTTTCCGCCGCAACGGTTTGTGAACCAATCTGTCTGTAAGTTTCAATTTCGATTAGTCAACGCTTATTAGGAAATTTATGCCATAACATTTAATTGTAAGCTCTACCGAAGTAGTCCATAACTGACATATTAATTTTTCCATTATGTCTCTATTCCAATATCTTCTATTTCTAGTATCGTGCTAATTATATGGACATGCCAAAACCCAATCTTAAACGGGTATTATGGTTGTCACTGTTAATACGACAGCCTTGTTAAGTTTATCAACTATCCCAACAATAATAAGCTTGTAATTGCTGTCTAATATTCAATGAATGTCATTCCAATTGTAACAATTAATTTTGTTCTTTTTCTTGATCATCAACCATAATCACAGAAAAGCAACAAAAACTAACTTATCTTTAAATCAGTATTGCTGTTATCATCATTCAACAACAACGTCAAGCATTTCAATAAATTAGAATTTAGCTCATGGATACAAATCACGAAAACAGACTTAAAATGGATCATAATACAGTATTCCATTTTGGTATGGTTATCATTTATTTTAACAAGATACGATGATTATTTAGTGATATGACCGGGGGAGCTCCCATAAAAATACTCACCATCGACTTCGAAACTAGATAGCATCATAAATCAATTACTACCGTAATGTCTCAGCAAATGGCCAATTTCTTTTACCTATAATGCTATAACTATGGCTTTGGGTAATGGATGCATTCTTTAATATCAAACCCGACAGTTCAATTATCCAAATAATATTAATCCCTGAGTATATCCATCATTTTTTAATACTTTTATTAATGTATCTAAAATCAAACTAGAGCAATAGATCAGATTTCCAGTAGTGCTATTTTACCGTATTAAATGGATAAATCTATTCAATAACAGGATTAAGCATTTAAATCAACTAGAATGAACTAGTAGACAAGAAATATTCCCCTTCCCCTACTAGCATTTTAGTATTATTTCATAGTACTACAAATCCGGGTAATTGTAATTTATTTCGAAAGGGATGCACTCATGATTTATAGCTAAAATATACATAGATAAGACAGATCGATAGAAATGTTCTAAATAAATCGCTAATGTTACGTATAACGATGGTATGAGTTAATTAACAAATTTTTTATCGTAAAATCCAATAGTTTAAATATCCAAAAGATATTATGTATAGAGTTTACTCATCATTTTGTAATGCTTTATCAATGTATCGGAAGTCAAAGTAAACGACAGAAAATGTCCACAATTTCCCACAATTCTATTCATAAAATGAATCGTTTCAACCTTACACTTTATCGCTTCTATTCCTACCTGATCTCAGGTACAAATTCCCATTAATGAGAAAAAATATTGATAGTATCCTGTTAAATGGCTATTAGAGTTACATTTTTTTACCTGCATTTTATAAACGCTAAATCTAGAGAATAACTCTTTAGTTTCCTATAATATTTAACTAATTACGGTAATTATCGCTGACCTAAATGAATATTTTTCTAGCAACAATAACGAGTTAAAAGACCAAGAGTACAAATAAGCCATTATTCACAACGCTTGTAGGTTGTTGGTAACCTTCCGAGATCTAAGGATGCCTACATAAGCAGAATTATATTAGATAGCATTATTCAGGGCAATGATTAACTCAGTAACATGCATGCCTCATTGATACATGAATTAGAGTGAAATCAATTTATTTCTTACGTAATACGATAGCACGGCTTCAGCAATACGCTGATTTTCTTCAGCTCGTTCAATAGCTAATTCTACACGTTCCGGCTTACACTGATAGAGAAGTTGATTGTTCACAAAAGTTCCTTCATGGCTTTCAATATTATATTTACTATGATAAATAGTTCTTCGACCAGTTCTACCTGGCTTACCCTGTGTAAATTTACCAGCAAATTTGTCAATAACTCTTTTAGACTCTTTCTGTAGAGCATCATTAGGCTTAGAATAGCGTACTAAAACGCCATAGCCGTGCATTCGACCTTGTTCAAACTCTCCAGTATAACAAATTTCTAATTCTGGAGAATATAATTTACCATGGCCATGAAATAAACCATTTAGCCAATGACCAATATAAATATAACGATTAGCCATTTCTTGTTTACCGATACCATTTTTTTCACCTTTTGCAATATCGACTTGGCCGATATAAGTGCTTCTTTTCCCATCACTGTCTTGATAAACCAAGCGTCTTAGTTGAAGGTTACACGGATCGATCATCTTGACTACTGAATCGGTTTATCCAATAAGAAATAAATGCACTTAGAGCTATCTTGTTTAATCTATTCCTTGAATTTGAGTTGTGTTTTACAATGAATGTATTGATCGAAGAACTAGACCAGATAATACCTTATTAGAAGCTGATATTAAGGATGAGTACGGATAGAATTGAACATTTTAAATTCTTTTCAGTAGTGCTAGCGTCCTTTATTTTCCTCTTGCTACGGGTTGAAACTTTATAATAAAAGTGAAGAAATTTAGCTTTTCAAGTATCGATTCAGTAGTACTAGCGTCCTTTATTTCTTCTTGCTACAGATTGAAACTTGGAATAAACATGAAGAAATTTAGCTTTTCAAATATTGATTCATTAGTACTAGCGTTCTTTATTTTTCCTTTGCTATTGATGGGAATCAAAATGTAGAGAATGAGCTTTTCAAGTTTCGATTTAGTAGTACTTGCGTTCTTTATTTTTCTCTTGCTATGGATTAGAATTCAGAATGAAAAATGTGGAAATTCAGCTTTTCAAATATCGATTCAGTAGTACTAGTGTTCTTTACTCTTTCTTTGGCTATGGATAGGAATTTGGGATAAGAAATAAAGAAATTTAGCTTTTCAAATATCTATTTAATGCTAAATCAGTAATACCAGAGTTTTTTTATATTTCTCCAGCTGTGGAATGGAATTAAGAATAAAAAATGCAGCGATTTAGCTTTTCCAGCATCTAGTCTAAAGTGCTAGATTTGTTTATTTTCCTTCATGTTGATATATACAATTTGACCAACTTTGGTAATCACATCGCTTATATATCATTTACTGCGGTACATTTAATATACTAGCCATAAAAAGTCACGGGTGGAAGATTATGTTAATAATCCACCCGTCATAGATATAAATAGATACAGAATGTAAAATCTAGAGATCATCAAGAATAACTTACTATCCAAGTACTATAGTAAACTATTATGGAATGCACATAAATCAACATCTATATTCTTTACTTATTTAACCTCGATATAAGTTCGAAAAGTGTAGAAAAAATTCATGATTAATATGATGATTTAAAGTGAGTAAGCAACAATCATTACATGCACAATCTAAAGCGCAACGTGCATAAGAAATATGAAAATATCTTGACAATAATTTAATGGCATTCTGGAATGTATAAATCAACACTAATATTTTTACCTGTTTAACCGTAAAGAGTGTTGTCATATCATGCAAAAACACAAGAATAATGCAATGATTCGAAAATAGGATATCCTATTCTAATACTGGTAAACTATTATGGAATGCATAAGTCAACATCACTATGCTTACTTATTTAGCCATAACGTAAGTTATATCATAGAATCATGATTTAAAATAGGTAGGCAAGATACATGCATGACTTGCAGAATCTAAAATCTATCGTCCACAAGAAACAGGACTACTATAATGTTATGATAAGCTGTTGTTGCTACATGAGTAACGTCAAGATCCATCTTTTTACTTTTTTAGCCGTAATAGAAGCCTTCAAGGCATAGAAAAGGCAATTATCTTCTTTCCAAAATACAGTACACGATATTTCGTCACAAAACACCAATCGGAGTTCGAAGAGAATAATGTAATGATTAAAAATGGATGAGCAAGATCATTCTTATTGTTGTTTACACGATGTCGGTATATAATATTACCTAAATTAGGTGTCTTCAATTCCTTCTAGGAATTTTATCAACAGAAATAAAACTACGGACACATTGCTAGTGATTGCCGATGAAATAACTCAACTATCGCCATCTTTGCGCAAGTATTATGACTTTGCTTTCTCCGTCGTCGAGATGGATGAAACGGACTAGGTTAAGTACACCATCTCTAGAAATACCATTTCCATAAACTAATTAGATGATATACTAATCTCAGCAGATCATGATGATAAGTAAAAGAAATGGATATCAATATTCTGCTTCGGATGAACGCTGCTTTTAGCGATCAGTTTTAAATCACCCGATGTGTCAAGTTTCCGTAGCCGCTTTCTACAATAAGCATGGAAATGAATGCAAGTAGATTATACTTTCAGAGAAATTTTCGAAGTTTGCTTCAGGTTTTACGATCTTCATCATATTATCACAAGGCAGGAAATAAAATTCCGTAATGAATAAATAGTATGCATGATAGCAGATTTAGAAGTGGTCGTAATCTTCAATCTTTTCTCTATATCCTTTATGCAGTCTTATTACCCTGTTCTGGCCTGGCTTTCATTTAAAGTTGCAAATAGAAGTAAAGCATCATCATGGTCTTATTACTTTAAAGCATGAAAATGAATGTAACTAGGTCATCCATGTTATCCAACAAGATTGTCAAGGGTTACCACTTCGATCCTAATGCATCCATTTAAGCAATGAAAATATTGAAATGAGTCCATTGCATTAACGGATTTATGACGATTCCTTTACTCAATTGTCAAGACTTGTAAATTATTTCCTTATGTATAGCGATCTTAGCATCCATAATAGCTTTTTGACTCCGTTTAAGCCTTGCTTTATCTCAAAGTTTTAAATTCATTCTAGCGATGATTTCTAATACAGCTAAGTTTACACCGGAGTTAAAGCTTTATACGCTCTGGGAATCACTTGAGGTATGGCATCACTGCGCTCTGGCTATTTTAGGCAGAAAAATGAATGCAGGTGGATCGTACTTTATTACCCTATTCAACAAGATTTTTAGAGGTTGCCTTTGCCATTGCATTGACAGATTGCGGCCGATTGATTGATCCGCATGTCAAGATATTAAATTATTTCCTTATAGGATAACTATTACCTTAAATACCTCTATATAGCCTTGTTTCAGTTCGCTATTAATATTATGGCGGTCAATTTTCTATACACTATCTTTGACAGCATTCTCGATTCTATTCGTATGACCATCAAATCACCATTTTCGCATTCTACATATCGCTTCAAAATGAATACTCGATCTTGTTCAATTCAAACTAATGAACAAGACTAACAAATAGCTATTATCTTATACAATATCAATATCTATCCCTGATTGATCAGGCTATAACCTTAATCAACTATCGTATAGTTTATTAACGTTTCTTTCCATAACAATTGTGCATCATGATGTTCATGCAAAATGATCCTAATGAACATTCCCTTCCTTGACAGATTCATGTTTGATGCTGTAAGTTTGTATGGACATCTTCAAGGCGATTCTTCATAGCGCTTTTAAAAATGAATACGCCATGCCAGTATCTATCCTGTCTACAACCTTGACCAACTATTATGGAGCGCATTAACATCCCTTTCCATGACAATCGACCATCATGGTGTTCATGCAAAATAGTACTAATGAACATTCCCTTCCTTGACAAATTCAAGCTTGATACCGTCATGGAGTTCATTAACCTCCCTTTCCATGACAATCGTCAATCATGGTGTTCATGCAAAATAGTGCTAGAGAATATCTCCTTCCTAGATAGATTCCTATTTGATACTATCAGTTTCTATTGTTATCTTCAAGCTAATTCTTCATATCACTTTTAAAAATGAATACTTGATGCCAATGTCTATCCTTGCCGATCAAGATATAACCCTAATCGGCAACCATGGTGTTGATAAACGTCCCTTTCCCAGGCAATCGACTTTCATGGTGTAGATGAACATCCTTTTCCTTAACAACCCATCATTATCATAGTGTTCATAAACAGCCCTTTCCTTGATAATCGATTGTCGTGGTGTTAATAAACATCCTTTTTCTTGACAACCGATCATCTTGGCGTTCACAAATAGCTCTGTCCTTCGATCCTCGATTATCACGGTGTTCATAAACATCCTATTCCTTAGTAAGATTCATCTTGAATATGTTGTATTATCATCTTCAAGATAATTCTTTGGATCGTCTAAAATATGAATCCTCGATGCCAAATATCTACCCTTCATCGACCACCCATCATCATGGCGCTATTCGACACCCTTTCCCTTATTGAAATTCCTATTGAAGGTGATAGCAATGGCTTCGAAAATGACAGTCATAAGAGTTAGTTTTCGTCAGATTCGATTCAGGAAAATGGCCATTTTTTCCCCCAATTGACTCACTCTCTCTCTCTCTACCCTGGACTAAAAAACATGTTGAAAGATATCCATTTACACTTCTACTAGGCCAAAAATAGAAACAAAATTAATCCTTTCCTCTCTGACTATTGAAATAATAATAATCTATTACCAAGCGATTGATTGATATCGAGTATGAAGAATAATAAAGTTGGCTTATTGCAATTTAAGATCAATATTGACTTTTCTTTGGCCTCTCTTATCGACAGAAAGAAACAGTCAGTCGATAATTTCCTACCAGCTAATACTCTATCGAGTCGATGGAAGACATGTTGCACGCTATAGCCAACAGCCATTACAGCAGTGATGAGTAGGTTAAAATAGGGACTGCTTATGAAAAATTAATGATGATGATTGTGCTTGTGTTCTTTACTATGGTGGATATCCTTGGATTGTTTCTTTTAGCTTTATCCTCTGACAACAACAGAAACACTATCGACATCATGTAGGCCACAGTGTGCAGGTGCATTTTCTACAGAGTTCTTGAATAGAATCATTCTGTCCTTTTGTGCAAGAAAATGGCTATTGAATTGAATATTAGCCCTTTAGAATATCGACGATAGGACGCCATTGTCTTCTTCAGCGACCAAGAAGGGGATAGCACAATGAGAATACTATTCTAAGTTCATTTTCTACAGCATATTAAATTCTACAACTTAGTTTAATACATTTCTCTCCCATAGTAAGAGTGGAATTCTTACACTTGAGATCGATTTATCCATTGATCAGGATAGGAAGATTGTAATAAGTTTAGGCCGATCTCTTCACTTACAGGCTTAGTCGCAAAACGAGAATGGCCTTTTAATGGAGTAACTACTACCTCTACGAACTATCGTTCCATTCGATCTACTTCCATTCTCGCTGGTATTTTCTTGATCCATTTTTTCTCGCGTAAGGTAAGACAAATACTTTAATATCATCAATTTTTGACGTTGACAAATTCAGACTGTAATAAAGATGAAAATCTTGACCGACGGATGGAGGAAAAAGTTCGCCCTCGGCTTACGCCGTACACGTAGCTTGAATAAAAAAAGTGGCAAAAATATCGCTGTCCCTATGCCTGTAACTATTAAATTCGATATCATGCCCATCCATTTCCCAAATGGCAGATAGTATTTAATTAAAAGAATAATAATTAATTTAAATAACTCTCATGGTCTCGTATTTGATTGCTGCACTAGAAAAGTATTGTTACTTTGATCTATCCATTAACGGTAAATTGTTTAAAGGGACAAGATGGATTCCAATTTATTCCTTGAGGGTTTAAACTCCAGTTCAACACGTCTAAACTAGTCAGTATTTCTTCACTCTACTTTACTATTTTAATTCTGTTCTCATGGATGGGATTCTATTACACTTTAGAATTAGACATAAATTAGTAATAATCAAGTCCACGAGGTTAATTCTTTGAGGTAGCCAAGGCGTGATCTTTATCATTTAGCGAAGTTCTTCACCATCCATGGACTGCATGCTATCGTTCTCGAGTTGAGATATCACATTTCCAGTTAGTTCTAGACTCATTCAAGCCAAAGGATCATAAAATATCTTTTCCCACTTTAGATGAATATACAGAGTTTACTTCTATTCACCAGTCGAGATGATTCTAACCTCATTGGATATCTTATCTGGACAACTCTATGATAATTCCAGTTTTCTCTCAAATGAGGAATCAGCATTGATTGATTCTATTACCTTGTGTAGTAATTTCTACTCTATCTTCCTATCTCCTTAATCAGATTGTTACAAATTGGACAATCCTTTTATCAGAGTCTTCACCATATTGGACACTTTCAATCAAATTAAGATCGACTCCAAATAGATTCGTTTTCGACAGTGGAATTCTATTCAATCACTTTAGTATTTCAGCTTGAATATTCAAGCAAGCATTGACTGAAAATAGATTCATTTTTAACGTTGATATTCCACTGAATTACTTTAGGATTTGGAATGAATTCAAATTAATATTAATACAAAATTAGATCACTTTTAAGCAGCAGAATCACTTTCATATTTAAACTATAATTCTAATGAATGTCAGCTCGAAATTACTTGAGTATTTCAGTTAGAATTTAGATTGACATTGACTCAAACAGATTCGTTTTTGACACTGGAATCCCATTAAATTACTTTAGGATTATCAAATAGAATTCAAACTAGTATCGATACAAAATCGAATCATTTTTGGACAGCGGAATTATTTTTACATTTCAACTACAATCCAGTGAATGTCGGCTCAAAATGACGTTACTATTTCAATTAAAATCCGAATGAATATTGACCCAAATGGATTCGTTTTGACGTTAAAATTTCATTAAATTACTGTAGAATTTAAAATTCAACTCAAATAAGTATTGATACAAAATTGGATCATTTTTGGACTACGGATTCACTTTCATTTTCAACTAGAATCCAAATGAATGTCTACTCGAAATTACTTGAGTATTTTTAACTAGAATTCATATTAACATTGACTCTAAATAAACTCGTTTTGGACTGTGGAATCCCATTGAATCACTTTAGGATTTCAAATAGAATTCAAGTTAGTATCAATGCCAAATCGGATCATTTTTAGACGGCGTACTCACTTCCATTTTTCAATTGGAATTCAAACGAATGTCTGCTCGAAATTAATGGAGTATTTCTATTAGAAATCACAATTAGAATTTGTAAGGCTCACTGGAAAAGGACTGGTTTTTGACAACGTAATCCCATTAAATCACTTTTCTATTTCAAGTAGAATTCGAATTGGTATCGATACAAAATCGGATCATTTTTTGACAGCGTAATCCCTTTAAATCACTTTTCTATTTCAACTGCAATTCAAATAAATATCGACTCGAAATCACCATATAGTATTTCTATTAGAATTTAAATTAATACCGATTCGAAATTTTATCATTTCACTCATTGCGACGTCCCTTTAAAATCACTTTCCTATTTCTACCGGAATGAATATTGGCTCGAAATCACTTTAGCATCTCGATTAGAATTCAAATTAATATTGATTAGAAACTTTTAATTATTTTCTTTAGTAGTGAAATTTCTTTAAATCGTCTTCCTATTCCAATTAGAATTCCAATGAGCATCGGCTCTAAATCTCTTTAGTATCTTCATTAGAATTTAGGCTAACATTAACTCAAAACAGATTTGTTTTTGGACCGTACAATTCCATTGAATCACTTTAATATTTCAATTAGAATTTGAATTAGTATAGCTTTAAATGAGATCGTTTTTTAATATTCCACTGTTCTATTTCAACTACAATTTAAATGCATTCCGGTGGGAAATTACAGGAGTATTTCAATCAGAAAGTCAATTAACATTGACTTAAGATAAGTTCGTATATGGGCGGTGGAATCATCTTGAATCATATTTGCTTTTTAATCAGAATTCAGATGAATATCAGCTCGAATTCACCCTAGTATTTCAATTAGAACTCCAGTAAACTCGATCTAAAATAGATTCATATATTAGTGGTGGATCCTCTTGAATCGCTTTCGTACTATAAGCTGAATTTGAATGAGGAATGGCTCGAATTCTAATTAGTATTTCAACTCACATTCAAATGAAGATTGACTCAAAATTGATTTATTTTTTGGTTATGAAATCTCATTCAATCTCTTTCTCACCTTCATTAGAATTCGAATTAACATCGATTCAAAATTGATTCGTTTCTGACTCTGCAATCTCACTGAATCAATTTACTATTTCAGTTAGAATTCAAATAAAAATCAACTTGGAAACGCTTTTCTTTTTTGATCTGGATCCAAATAGTGCTCAATTTCCCTAGTACTAGTCCATATTTGACTTATTTCTAAACCATCGAGAATAGCCTGACAGAAAAGGTCGATAGCGATCTATATTCTACGTCGTTAGCCTTTCTATTATTCAATCTTAAATTCCAATTCGATATATGAGAATCTACTCTTTTCTACATTCTATCTGATGATCAACTTTTTGACGGCAAAGTTCAATCTTACTACAAATAATACTTATTTTCCTACCGGAAAATACCTTTGCAATAAATAGTCTCAATACTAATTAAGATTTCTAGTTTATTCCTAGTTCAAACTGGAGCCATTTTGAATCTCTCGCTTCAATAATCAGCTTTCTGCTATCAGTTTAGATCGTTCGTTGGCAAAAAGCGAATTGACAACGATTTTATAAATGAAATCAAAACTCACTCTACTTCCAGTTTCAATCGTTAGTTAATATGGAGCTGACCTACGATAATTCTATGTTAGCACTTAGAAGTCACGTTACTCTTCTTTCAATTTCGATCATTAGTTAGTAAGAAGCGGACCTACGATAATTCCATGTTAGAATCAAGTTACTTTGCTTCCAGCTATGATCATTAATTGGTAAGAAGCGGATCTACGATAATTCTATGTTAGAAATCAAGTTACTCTAATTTTAATCTCGATCATTAGTTAGTAAGGTCCGGACCTACAATAGTTCTATATTAGAAACCAAGTTACTTTGCTTCCAGTCTTGATAGTTAGTCAGTAAAGAGTGTAGCCACAATAATTCTATGTTAGAAATCCTGTTGCTTTGCTTGCAGTTTCGACCATTAGTTAGTAAAGAGCGAAACTATAATAATTTTGTGTTAGAAATCAAGATTTTTTGCTTGTAGCTTCGACCGTTAGTTAGCAAAGAGCGAACCTACAATAATTCTACGTTAAAAATAAAATTATTTTACTTGCAATCTCGACCATTAGTTAGCAAGAAGCAAACCTACAATAATTCTATATCAGAAGTCAAATTATTTTGCTTGCAATTTCAACCATTAGCTAGTAAAGAGAAGATCTACAATAATATCATGTTAAAAATCGAGTTTCTCCGACTTCTACTGCCAATGGATCCAACCAATTGATGATATAAAAAAATAATATCTCCTCGGCGTAGAATCAAAATAGACAACTACATGCACCGCTTGATGATACTAAAAGTAGCTAATCCTTGAATCGATCATTAGAATATCCCGCCGGTTCCAGCCTAATGATCAGTGATTAGAGAAAAAATTAGCACCATCTTCTGCTCTATTAGAATTGAGCCTATTCAATTTTCATCAAGAATAATAAAAGTGGCAATGAAATGAGTATTATGAATCCTGTAATCGAACCCAATAAGAGTTCTTTTTGATTGACAGAAGTGAAAATGTCAAGACAAAAATAGAGTAGAATAGAGTGGCCTGGATTTTATCCAATTGAAGAGTTTTATTCGTCGGAATTAAATCTCAACTCAGTTATAGAAAGCATTCCGATAAGTAGAAATAGAAAGTATATTTAAGAACCTCCAATCATTCATTCCTTCTGTCTAATGACTGGAATCAATGAAATAATTCGAATGAATAATGATCCACTTCTATTTTTTGTCTAGCAAATGAAGTCAAAAAATTAGATCATTTGTCTGTTTGAGTTTTTGATCTGCTCTCGTACTTTCTGTGAAAGCCTTTGAAAATTTTCGAGGATGATCTATCCCAGTTCGAAGCAGCGCTAAGGATCGCTTCTATATGTGGGTATACTAACCAGTGAAGAAGTCCAGCATCTAAAATAATCCCTACAACTTGACAATGAAAGATTAATCGACTAAAATAAATTTTATATTTATTTTTAGATTCTAATTGGAATTAGTCCCAAACACTTTATTGACAAAGTTGAAAATAGTAATATTATCTATTTACGTTCTTGTCGAAGCTATAATTTAGTAATTACTGCACTTAAACTCAAGATAGTTCAATTCTTTTTGGCATACTTAATTTGCTAGGAATCCGTTGATTGCCCGACTGTTGACGGAATCCATACCTCTCTACTGAACAAGTAAAATTATCCATTATCCAATCTCACTACTATCAAATACTACTGCAAGAATAGTCACCAAAGCTGATGAACCAAAACATTATTCATCATCCAACCTTCGTATCATAAAATACTCAAGTTTACACGCTCATAAAACGCTTACTATCGTCTGAGGTCCATTTCCAAAATTGCAATCTCAGGCCTACAAGTTAGTATCGCGCTCATTATAGTCTGCCATTCATTTCCAAATTTATAATTTCTGTTAGAGTATTAGCAAAGGTTGGTAAGCTAAAAGATTATTAACTATCTAACCTCAGCATCGTAAAATACCAAATCTGATACCCTATTGTGAACAGATTTTATAGCTCCTAACGATTAATTAATAAAAAAATAATCATGGCCGGAGATGAAGATGCTTTACAGTGTGAACCAGTGCAACAAGGCAGTATCAAATCTAGTCAAAGCAATGATCACGGAGAATCAAGTAGCCATGTTGATAAAGCAAGCAAAACTACTGGTGGTAGTAGTAATATTAGGAAATATCAAGAAAACGGCAATCAATTGCTACCTAAATGGCAGCTCTTACTTGTCAGTTGCACCATTTATGCTACCCAATTTTCGTATGCCATTGCTACTGCTTATGTTATCCCCATATTTTATAAACTAAATATGAACATGACTTTTGCCAGTATGATTTGGTCAATTAGTCCCATTTTATGCTTAATATTTCAACCCAAAGTGGCCATCTTAAGTCATGGTTGCCATAGTCGAATGGGCCGTCGAAGGCCATTTGTATTAATTTTCGCTGTTGGTGTAATTATTGGACTTATTTTTATTGCTAACGGCGAATCGATTGGTCGCCATGCTCACACTGACAATGATCACTACCATCCATGGGGAATCGTTTTTACTGCTTTAGGCGTTGTTTTAACTGATTTTTCAACTGATACCTGTCAAATTGCAACGCGATCCTACATGTTGGATGTTACTCCATCAACTCAGAGACAATTCGCAATTAATCTCTTTGCTGTCGTTGCTGGCTTTGGCAGCTGTTTGGCGTATATGTTAAGCGGTAAGTCAACTATAAAATGCGTTCGAAGTATAAAATTCAATTTATCACTACTTTAAACCTTTTCATATCGTCCTTTCTCACAATAAAATGTCATAGCTATTAAGATGAATTACCTACCGTTATTAGTAACATTTGTAGATATAAAATTGTCATTTACCTTTCTACTTAATCCCTAAATCCCTAATGGTTTTATTTCCTTTCAAGGAATAGTTAGTTGAGAGGAATCAAATACAGTATGAATATCAAATTATAAGCAGTAATATTGGCAGACATCTAAGCAATTTATCACTATTTTTGCTTATTTAATACAGTATATTATTACTTTCAATGAATACTGTAGCTATTAAAGGAAGTACAAGTATATGGTATAGGCACAGCGATCTAAGGCAATAACTTGCACAGATATGAAATTATGACTTACAGTCATTTTGATGCATTCTTATTCCTTTTGATGAATAGCTATTGACTGGCTATATACACTAGATGATCAAATTCAAGTGGTCTTCAATATTGCCATTATTATGTTTGTTATATGTACTGGATTAACCTTAATCAGCATGAGAGAGCCGAGTACTCGTCCCTCAAGAGGCTTAACTAATATGCAAGGAGGCAACCGCTCAAACGGTTATAGCAATAATCATACATATCAACAGCTAGAAACGGATGAAAACCAAGCGAATCGGAAAGAAAAATATCAACAAGGCGAAAGTAATTCTTCCGCAGAAAGACGAGATAATAACGAAGAGGAGGATGATGATGCAGAGAGTTATGATGAAATTACAGACCAAGATTTAAATGATTCACAGCCCATTACTTTCTTTCTCATTCTAAAATCATTCTTGACGATGCCTAAACCATTACTATTACTATGCATCACTCAATTCTTTGGTTGGTCTGCGTTTGTTAGCTATCAATTATTTTTTACTCAATATGTTGGCCAAGTTATCTATATTGATAATCACAACATTAATTTTAATTTCAACATTAATCAAACCTATTTTAAAACTGGTATCCAATTGGGTTGTTGGGCCTTGCTGTTACATTTCATCTCATATTCTATATTGGCTTTCCTGATGAAATTCATCATTAATTTGATTGATATTCGTATTGTTTACATTCTGAGCCAGTTTACATTTGCAGTTGCTATGGCCATTATTGGTAGTGTAGCCAATACTTCCGCCGTTTTAGTTTTATCGGCACTGTCAGGATTACACTTGGCAGCTTTAATTTCTTTACCCTTTATGTTGGTCTCAAGCTATCAAAACTCTGTCAATGCTAAGGTAAATCTTTTTAATTCTCAATTCTTGTTCTAACTCAGCCTTAGCGTAGTATTAGCCGTCAGCTTCCATAATTTATGTATGTATATCATCAATTTTCACAACCGTTCCACTAGTATCGATGAAGAGTTAGTAGAAATTTTAGAAATTTCTACTCTATATATAGTTTTTAACTAATTTTTTACACATAAATATACCTAATAGCCAAAAACATCAGATAATTTGTTGAGTGCCAATAGTCATTTCTGCAGAAAAATCAAAAAATTAACAAATTTTTACAGTTACAATTAGGCAATTTATCAATGTTTATTTAATGGTCAAATTCTAGATAATCTGATTTAACAAGTTGTACTCATACCGCATTTCATATCCCTGATTAATATATTAACTTATAAAGAAGATTTATCTTGAATTAATAGAGTTTCATAAATTATATCTAGGATGATTTAATTATTCAATGTTGACGAGTATAATGATCAATGATGTTGTGATATTACCTTGAAGTAGGCAAGTTCTTGATCTCCTTCATGTTTACTTTATTTAATTTTAGACCAACTTATATATCGTAGTGAAATAATTGTATATATACTGTTGCTTCCTTTAGATTTTAAATTATTACTCTATTAAATCACAAATTTGAAATAGACGAAGTTTACCTCCATAATACGCTCTTAACTTTATTTAGGGTTGGATTAGGGTTAGCTTGTACAATACATTATAAAGTTGAAATAGTCAAGTTCTCACTTCCGTAACTTTGCCTTCATTCAGTTCTAACCCAATTAGCTTACTACATTCTGTATTGAAATAACTTTATTATAAATAAGTAAATTTAATATCGATAATTGTATCCCATCGATATTTAGAATTCCGAAAGAGAAACATTGGGAGGTGGTAAAAGTTTTTTTATACCTCAATGGCGAATCGATTTATTTATAGCTGCATTAACAAGTCTTGCTTATGTAGCACAAGCTGTGGTCTGCCTTATCATGGGAGGTATCATTACTGCTAGCGGCACATATAATGCCATTATTGTAGTAGCTGGTGTTTTAGCTGGTCTTTCTACTATTTGCTCTATCATTTTAGCTGTTAATGTCTCGCCTACTTGTTGCAGTCAATACAACGATCCTGATCATTTTTCTCCTATGTATACTCGATAAGGAATATTAATATGTTACTATAATGACCCAATACATTAGAGAAAACTTGAATAAATTGCATTAATGAATTGGACTTTAATTTTTCTTCGTTACTTTGAAAGTATTGGATGACTTTAAGTTAACTTAAATCTCTATAGATATTAAATCTTCTAACTTAGATGATTTAGATAACAGATTAAAGTTTGCATTACAGTGTATATGAGATTAAGCATCATCTATTTCATATTATATAGTTATAAGTAAATAATACGTATTTGCTCTGCTATCCCTTCAGTTATTATAAAATAAGGATATGAATATTTATGATTACCGCAAAGATCCAGTTCTTCCTGTAACGATTTGTCCTTTTGTAAGCTTAGCCCAGAAATATTTTAATTGAGATCTTATTTTATAGCCTATGATCACTGATCAAGCTTGTCCTGTTGATATAAAGTAGTCAACATGTCTTCTATTTTAATGACAATTTGAACAAGATGAAAGATTGCCTATTTTAAAATAATTAAATATTTCATTTTCATCATTTGTTTCTCATGAAATACAGTTTCGTTATTAATTATTACAACTGAAGCGATTGTTGACGTTAAAAAAATAAATAGATTTACTGATGGTAAATCTTATGTCTATTTAACTATTATTAGGTATTAATTATTATTAGACATTACTAATTTCTGTATCAAATATTATTTTCATGACTTCTTGATTTTATCTTCGACATATTTAATACTTTACTCGATGCTGCAATCTATAGCAATATGTTATCGGGATATGAGTATCGAATTAAATTACCAAATATAAGAGAAGTTAAAGAGCTTTTAGCACCACTACAAGTCTATGATCTTTACTTATTCATCTGATAAATGATCATGAGTACTTATTTATCGATAGACTTAGATCGTATATATACATAAAATTCATAGAATTTTTTAAAATATCCAAGTTGTACTATAAAATAATCATGAGTAGTTGCTAGTTACGGGATTACTAGTAGAAAATTTGAGAAGTTGGGGTGTATGGAGTTGCACATAAAGATGACTATATGGATATCGTGCGTTATAATCTCTGGACATAATTTATATCGCATTGCATGCGACATAAGACCGTTTCGTAAATGGACAATACTGTATATAATAGATACATGCCAAAACCGCAACAGAAATTCATGCATAATAACTTACACCGTTACAACATACACATATCGTCAGCGATTAAGTGATAGATTGTTGAACTAGTACATGCATATAAAAGTCGTCAAACTTTTTTAAGCAGCTAACTTCTAAGTTACTATGAATAATTGCTATTTATTCAATTAATAGTAACGAATTTTTATTTCACGAAAATAATCAAGACCTTATATATTAATCCTCTACACGTTAATAATTTATGATTGTTTCTCTTAGACGGATCATTTTGAACGTAGCAATACATAAAATTTATCACACATCATTAGGCACTCTGAATATGAATAAAGACATAACTGCACAAATTTCGTTTAAAACGCCGGAAAAAATCATAGCTGCTCTAGATGAATGAACTAAGGAAACTATCACGCCGAGACTGCAACCTGTAATGATGCAGGCCAAATTTATACCAACAAAGAATAATGAGACATCTAAACCAAGTTCTCTAAAATTCCATCGATTATCTTTAATTTTCTAGAAATAGAATAAGAGTAGCGATCATCATAATGTAAAGTAGTAATATTCTATAAAGATCGAATTTCAAAATAATCCATTAACATATTTGTATACCGCGAAATAATGATGATAAGAAGCTAGAATGGAAAATATTAAGGTATAACCACTAGAAAATCCAATTCCTTGAAGAGCAACCATACAGAGGACTACGATAACTTGATTGGTTAGTCCTATGACTAATGCTCCGATACCACCAATTGAAAATCCAATCGCTAAAATACGATCTACAACTGCAAGAATAAACCTACACTTTAAACTAGAAAGTTATCTGAAATATTTTACTATTATAATAAGATCCTTCATAAAAATTTCGAGATATCTATGTATTTAGTTTAGCCTCTAAGTTTAAATAAAGTGCTGTTTCTTGACTTCTAATGAATATCGTCAATTCTAAGGACCTCCTTAACGACTATCATAATGATTTTCATACATAATACATGTAGATAGTATTCTATTTGCCTTCAGAAATAATTAAGTTAAATATTTGTTTCATGGTGAAGAAATATTCCAAATTTATTTATTAGATACTCGTTAAAATGTTAGTTAGTATAGTGCTTATGATGCTCATATATTAATTGTAATTAACAGTCTTTAGATAGCTTAATTGTATACCTACTAATATTAAAATTTATCATGTACTCGTATTTTATTTTGCAGTTAGTTACGATTTCTGGCTGCCATGATGAAATTAATTAACCGTAAATAAATTCTATTCACACTACAACGGCTATAAAGAAATAAAGTATCCACAATTAATTTACACACAAAATTAAGATTTTAAATTACCGATATATTTTGTTATTCGCTCGAGCGCCAAAGAATATACAATGGATAAAATAGTGCAGCCTAGTAAGCCCCAGCTTCCAACAGAGACACCACGGTTATAGCGATGCAAAGCTGTCGAATTTTCCGCTGCTAGAGGATTACCATGATAGATTGATTGGCCTACAAAATCAGTTAAGAAACTGGTGAATCCAATATATGATGAACTGCTAAAGAAACTTATCATCCACAAGATGAATAATTCCTTGGGCATAGTTTTAGCAAAGTAATAAGTCTGATAGAGATGATTCCAACTACTTATTTCTTCTGCTGTGAGTGCTTGTGGTTTATCTTCAGTTGAAACGTTTATTGTTGCCATCTGATCGTTTTGTTTAACAGATGACTGGATAGAATCAGAAGTCTTACTGTCCATAGTAGAAATTTTTAAATCGTTGCTACTTTTTCTACTTGATAATTTATAGGTTAATGCTTCGGTAGAATCAATAATAGCGTATGGAAGCTCGGTATAGCTTATTGTAGCAATTAACATCACTACAATACTTATTGTAGCTATTAAAATGAAAACTACTTCGACTTGTCCTCCGAAAACTTTAGCTAATGGCGTTTCTCTCCAATCAATCCTATATCAATAAACATAAGTATACTACTAGCTTAGTAATGAATTAACTAATATAATCTGTCAATATCGTTTTAACTAAATATTTTAAAATTGAAATAAGATAATATTCGATGTCAAGATAGGTAGCCTCATCTTGTCAAAGTTTACTATTCTATCGACATTAGATTGGAAACTAACCCACTAATCACAGTAACGGTAATAGTTCCAATGCCTGCCGAGCAAGTTATTAAACTGTTAGCAATAACTTGCATATCATTCGGAGCAGCTTCTATTACGAAAGCTCTAGTCGGTACGAATAGTATAAAACAACATGCCATGTCTATAATCAATCCAATGATGAGTAAAATACGTCCTATTAGTAAATGATGCGGCCATAGCTTATCACCGATTATTCGACATAGGATATCATCGCAGCAGATATTAGATTTATAATAAATAAAACTACGATAAATGGCCGTCGTCTTCCAATCCGAGAAGTACATTGATCAGATAAATTACCGATAATTGGACTTAAAAATAATCCGATAACAGTTGCAATAATCATAGGAATCAGTGTCAGTCCAATAGGTATTCCTAGTTTTAATTGCAACGGTACAGCAAAGACGCTATAAAATTTATACAAAACTTCAGGCGGAAATGATGCAAGTGATAATATCGCTAGTTTGATTAGTAATCTCTTATCATATTTTGAGTTTGATTTAAGTTCTTGTGTTTCATCCTCGCTTCCATCATGATTATTGTTGCCGTCCAATTCTTGTATTCTATGAATGTCGTTCTCGTCTCTAGATTGATCCATTAAGAAATGATAATAAAAGTAAATAATTAAAATATTAAGAAAATGATTTTGTTAGCTTCCGCCTTAGATAAATGTTGAAGGATTCATTGAGGATAGTAATTATATAAAGACATAGAGAAACTACAGCTAACACAAGCTAATATTCTATCATATAGACTACAATTAGGTAAACATATGTCGCTTTATAGAATATAAGCAGACAAAGCCTAATAACAATCAAGTGAATTAAGTGCGAATGGATCTAAAGTAATATTCAGAATATGTCATTATCGAGAAAATCTAAAATAATACCGTCCGACTTCTTGATTGGTAACACTGCAGTGACTGGCACCTACCAGGGATTTCTAAAAGTCCCTGTATATACCATACTGTACTTTATACTTTTACACCGTATTCGGATGCACAAAATGCAGAACAATCAATCAATTTTTCTTTCCTGCTATATTATGGTCTAATTTATTAAGATATACTGTAATTTTGAGCTTCCATAAATTTCACTTTCAGTGGCTTAATCAAGCTATCATATCAAAAGGGGATGGTGAATAACGTGCATAAAGTAGCATCTACACAGGCAGTGATCAAGATAATTACGATTTAGCAATTTATCCAACGAACTTCTCAATCCATGCAACTTCGTTACACTGCCACCACATAATTTGATATTAAAGAATGATCGTATAGCTAGTTACGAGATTGCTAGTAGAAATTTGACAAGTTGAGGCGAATATTATTATTATTGGTGTACTTCCCTATTATATTTTTATGTTGATAGCATAGAATATTTGCAATGAAAGTACTGTATATATATTTGATCAGCCAGTTCTCTAGACGATTATTGATTACTATGTTACATTTATTTTAGGAGGTATTTATGTGTACTGTACACCAAACAGCAAATGTATCGCGCCCACCCTTAAAATTTTCATCCTGTTTCCTCTAAAACAGGGAGCACTTTGTACTTTATGGTATTTCGAAATTGTATGTGAGGTACATTACTTCCGTAAAATTGATGTTAGGATAGAATGTACACGTATGGCTTTTCTCCACTGTAATTTAACCAAAGTTAAAAAGACAAAAATATTATTTCAAAATTAGGTTCGAGGATATTATATAATTTAATGGTATACGCGATTATCGGAATCTCACGAATATTTCCGCTGTCCTTCACATCAAATTAATAAATCTTCAGTTACTGGTCTGTAGGCTATATTATATATTACGTTATGCGACTATTCGGCAAATTAAAAGTTATGATGTTTCGAAAGGTTGAGAGTTCGGCATTAGTTGCAATAACGTACAATAGAATAGTTAACGGAAGAGTAACCTTTATTGAGCTAGTATAAGAGAATAACCGTGTAAGATTATCGTGCTAGTAAAGACGTGACTAGTTGAATAACTATAGTAGTGTAGAATAGGTAAAGCGTGCAAGCTTACTATGTAACTACCAGAGCAAACTAACGAGATAGATTTAAGATAGCTTTTATAATGTTAGGAGCACAGCAGGAAGAAATTATTTATTGGCGAGAATGACTCATGAAAATAGGTTACCTCTATGTTAAGCTAGTGCTACATTATAAATTGGCTAAAGTACAAGATATTTCTACAGAGTAAATTGTTAAATATGCAGTAGATCATACATATTTAGAGTTATGTTATAGTCTTAGAATTATGCTACAGTCTAGTGAAAACTAATACTTTACTAAAAATAAACTATACCGTATTTAGAAGTAAACGCTACAAAAGTAATGAATTCTATTATTTCACGAAAATGATCAAGACTTGAAACAATAATCCTCCATAAGTTAATAATCAATAATTGTTTCCCTTTTAGATAAATCATTTTGGAAGTAGCAATACTTCATTACGCATCATTAGGCACTTTGAATATAAAAATACAATTAACTGCACATAGCCCGTTACAGATACTAGAGAAAATCATAGCTGCTCTGGATGAACGAACTAAGGCAACTATCGCTCCGAGAAAGCAACCTGTAATGATACAGGACAAGCTTAAACTAACAGTGAGCAAGGAGATATCTAGACCAAGTTCTCTAAAGCTCCATCGGCTATCTTTAATTTTCTAGAAATAGAATAAAAGTAATGACCATCATGATAAAAAGTAAGCCTTAACATCCTATTAAGATTGAATTTAAAAATAATCATAAGCATATTTGAATACCGTAAAATAATCATGATAAGAAGCCAGAATGGCAAAAAGTAAGGTATAAGCACTAGCAAGTCCAATTCCTTGAAGAGCAGCCATACAGAGTATTACGATGACTTGATTGGTTAGTGCTATGACTAATGTTCCAATACCAGTAACTGAATATCCAATCACTAAAAGAGGTACTGCACCTGCAAAAAATAACAAATACTTAATATTTGAAAGCTATCTGAAGTATTTTATTATAATAGTTGGATCCTTCTTAAAATATTTAGAAAAGATCTATATTTATTTAGCTTGGTCTCTGTTAAGATATTGTAATGAATCATAATAAAAACAGACTCTAGATCTGGCTATATTCAATTTACTACTATGAAATAGAAGCTACCAACTAGTAACCGAACAACAACTGAATTAATAGCGATATATTACCAAAGAACAACAAGAACCGATCTAAACAACAACTCTTTGTAAAAACTCTCCCCTGTGCTTAGCTTGCACAGCCTTAAATACCTTTTCTTTTATGTACTCATATTTAGTATAAGTTACTAAATATAGATAATTACACTAAATAAAGAGTCATATTTAAATCTTGACATTAAGACTAACGTCAGTCATTACATCAGCAGTAAACATCTAATATGGATATAACAGTCTTCAGATTTAAGAATACTGTGCTGTTTCTTGATTTCTCATTAATTTCGCCAATTTTAAAGGCCATCTTGACTACTATTTTAACGACTTTCGTACGTAATATATGTAGGTGGTGTTGCATTTGCTATTGACAATTAATACATTAAATTTTATTTCATGATGAAGGAATATTCCAAGCTAATTTAGAAGAGAGCTTATTTTCAATACCGCTATATAAATATTGCACTATTTACTCGTATTTTATTCCGTACTTAGTGACGATTCCCGCTTGTCAAGATAACATTAGTTACCCACAAATAAATCCTATTCAAACTATAGTAGCCCCGGCAAAATAAATATACATTGCTAATTTACGCTTATAATCAAGATTTGAAATTACCAACATATTTTGTTATTTGCCCGAGCGCCAATGAATATACAATGGAAAAAGCAGTACAGCCCAGTAAGCCCCAGCTTCCAATAGAGACACCATGGTTATAGCGATATAAAGCTGTCGAATTTTTCGCTGCTAGAGGATTACCATGATAAACTGATTGGCCAAGAAAATCAGTTAAGAAGCTGGTGAATGCGATGTACGCCGTACAGCTTAAGAAAACTCCCATCCACAAGATGACTAACTCCTTTGGCATAGTTTTAGCAAAATAATAAGTCTGATAGAAATGATTCCAACTACTTATTTCTTCTGCTGTGATTACTTGTGGTTTATCTTCTGTTGAATCATTTGTTACTTCCGTCTGATCGTGTTGTATAACCATTAACTGGACAGGATTAGAATCCTCACTATCCATAGTAGAAATTTTTAAATCGTCGCTATTTTTTCTACTTGATGATTTATGGGTTAATGCTTCAGTAGAATCAACGATGACATATGGAACTTCTGCATAGCTTACCGTGGCAATTAGCATCACTATGATACATATTGCAGCTATTAAAATGAAAACTACTTCGACTTGTCCTCCGAAAACTTTAGCTAATGGCGTTTTTTTTTCCAATTGATCCTACGTTAATAAACATAAGTATACTACTAGCTTAGTAATGAATTAACTAATATAATCTATTAATGTAATTTTAACTTAATATTATAAAATTAGAATAAGATAATACTCGATGTCAAGATAGATATCCTCATCTTATCAAAGTTTACTATTCTATCGACATTAGATTGGAAACTAACCCACTAATCGCAGTAATAGCAACTGCTCCAATGCCTGCCGAGCAAGTTATTAAACTGTTAGCAATAACTTGTATATCAATCGGAGCAGCATCCATTACGAAAGCTCTAGCAGGCGATAATAGCATACAGCAGCATATCATGTCTATAATCAATCCAATGATGAGTAAAATACGTCCTATTAGTAAATGATGCGGCCATAGCTTATCACCGATTATTCGACTATAGGATATCATCGCAGCAGATATTAAATTTATAATAAATAAAACTATGATAAATGGCCGTCGTCTTCCAATCCGAGAAGTACATTGATCAGATAAATTACCGATAATTGGAGTTAAAAATAATCCGATAACACTTGCAATAATCATAGGAATTAGTGTCAGTCCGATAGGTATTCCTAGTTTTAATTGCAACGGTACAGCAAAGACGCTATAAAATGTATAGAAAGCTTCAGGAGGAAATGATGCAAGTGATAATATCGCTAGTTTGATTACTAGTCTCTTATCGTATTTTGAGTTTGATTTAAGCTCTTGTGTTTCATCCTCGCTTCCATCATGATTATTGCTGCTGTCCGCTTCTTGTATTCTATGAGTGTCGTTCTCGTCTCTAGACTGATCCATTTAGAAATGATACTAAAATTAAATAATTGAAATATTGATAGAATGATCTTACCAGCTACCGTCACAAATATAGACGAAATTGACTTGGAGAGGATAGTAATTATATAAAAATATAGAGGAATCACCGTTAACACGTGCAGATATTTTACCATATAGGCTATAATTAGGTAAACATATGTCGATTTATAGAATATAAATAGTCAAAGCTGAGTAACAATCAAGTGAATTAACTCTTAATGGATTTAGCAGAATATCCAGAACATTTTGCTAGAAATTATTGACTTTTACTATCTATTTCATTATTGTTGGTTAAAAATTTCATTAAATCGAACGACGGCTAAGCTTACAGCTCGTATGCTAGACATTTTCGATTTAATCTTAGCGATTATATAGCTATTAGTTGAAATTAAGCTAAGATCTTAATCAAAATTATAAATCTAAAGTAGATGCTATATTTAAATTGATAAAATTTAATAAAAAGTTAAAAATTATAAACTTGAAGTAAAGTGGCTAATTACAAAAGAAAAGCTATCTTTACATTGGAAATGTTTACTTTAGAAGGAACTGTATAGTAATATTATGGTATTTTTAACTCCATTTACAAAGCACTAGCTTGATTAATCTAAAAAATTTTTTAGATTCATCTCGATGATAGTATTAATAAAAAACTAGGAAAATACTTTGCGGTTATAAAGACCTTCATGTTGTATCATCGGATTTCACAATCAGCTATTATGTAGATCTACCTTTCAATAAACTCGGACAATATCTTATTATTTTATATCTAGCCGTAGAGCGTTATAATCGCTGGCTTGCAATATACCGAAAGCGTAAGTGAACTAATTTGATAAAATACCTTTACCATATAAACAGATACACGTAGTTACTACCAGGAAATGAACAAGATTTATTCAACTCTAAAATTCGACTATTATGCATCTTACTATCTTATCATCCTATGCTATTTAGTAAGCATGCAACGATCAATACAATATTGTTGAGAAAATATATTAAGGTCTTATTGTAGTTTTTTAAGAGGTGTGTTAAATGTAATTCCATTTTTCGATTAAGAGTACCCGTTGATAGTATAGAACGAGATACCGCTATCAGCTGCTATAATTATAAAGAAGCTATATAGCCATCAGCTTCTACGATGTATAATTCGCATACGTAATATATAGCTTATATACTATCCGTTTCGCCTACTATTTCAAGAGTAATCGATGAAAATTTAGCTAAAATTTCTACCTTGTATACAACTTTCAACCAATTCTATACATCAAGTTGTGTAATAATTAGAAATCTCTGATAATTTGTGAAGAGTTACTAATATAATCATTGTTTAGAGAAATTAAAAATGATAACGAATATTTACCGTATTGAATATTTATCGTAATGAATAAGACGATATGTCTAATGTTTGCTTAATAGTCTAGAGATCGATATTCTAATTTAACAAGTTGTACTAATATCACATTTTATGTCGCTAATTTATATGTCAAATAATAAAGAAAAGAAAATATCTTAAATTGATAGAATTCGTTAAGTTGTATCCACGCCATAAGATTTAATTATTCAATGTACTCATTAAAAATTATTTTAACTAAGATCTTATTTTACAGTCTTAGATAATCGCTGATCAAAGCTTGTCCTGTCAATATAAGTAGTAATCAATAAGTTTTCCAGTTTAATGATAGTTTGAAAAAGATCAAAGATTACTTATTTTAAAATAATCAGATACATTTCATTTTTGTCACGTGTTAAGCTCTGGAGACAGTATCGCTGTTAACTGTTAGTATTGAAGTAATAGTTCTTGACCAGTAAACTAAATAAATAGATATACTGAGCTTATCTCTTATGACAATCAACTATCATTTGATGTTATTGACTTTTCTATCAAATATTACTTTCACGAGTTCTTGATTTTATCATTGAGATAATAATACCGTACTGAGTAATGCATTTTAGAACTAAAATATTATTAGGATGTGAGTATCAAATCAAATTATGATTATAAGAAAATTTTAAAGAATCTTATAAGTGTGCCAGGTATGGAACTAATAACGGCTGTTTTAGAACTTGGAACATACACACATTAAATACCTAGAATTTCTGAATTATCAAAATTTTAAATGATCATAAGTAGTTGCTATTTATACAATGAATAGCAGTAAATTTGAGAACCCGAAACATGTGTATATTAAAGTCCTAGAATTTTTTAATTATAATTTTATCCCCTAAATGGTTGTGAGTAATTACTAGTTACGAATTTGATAGGTACAGATTTGAAAACTTAGGACTGCACATATAAAAGCCTGAGAATTTTTCAGTTAGCTACCTTCTAAATAGTCACGGGTAGCGGCCAATTATGCAGTTTATAGAAATAAATTCTCTAATTCACGAGAAATAATTAAGAACTAAAGTATAAATCTTTCATATGTTAGTAATAATGTTTATTCCCATAGATAGAGCATTTTTGCAGTAGCAATACTTTATTATGTATTATTAGGCACTCTGATTATGAAAATACAAGTAACTGCGCATAGTCCGCTAGAAACACTAGAGAAAATCATAGCTACCTTAGATGACTCGACTAAGGCAATTATCACACTAAGGCAACAACCTGTAATTATACAGGCCAAGTTCGCACTAACAAAGAGTAAAGAGATATCTAATCCAAGTTCTCTAAAATTCCATCGTTTATCTTTAGTTTTCTAGAAATAAAATAAAAGTAATAATCAAAATTAGGTAGAGTTTAATATTTTATCAAGATTAAATTTAAAAATAATCTATAAATGGCCTTGAAATACCGTAAAATAATTATGATAAGAAGCTAGAATAGCATAAGGCAAGGTAAAAGTACTAGCGAAACCAAATCCTTGAAGAGCAGCCATACAGAGGACTACGATAACTTGATTGGTTAGTACCATGATTAATGTTGCAATACTAGCAATTGAATATCCTATCAATAACAGACGATCTGCACCTGCAAAAATAACTAACTTATTATATTTGAAAGCTATCAGAGATATCGTGTAGAGATAATAATAAATCCTTCATAAAAATTTAGAGAACATATGTATATAACATAATTATCCTATATTTTAGAATACTATACTGTTCCTTGATTCTTTATCAATTTTATCGATTTCAAATACAATCTCGACGACTATTTTTAGCTACTTATATAGCATATATATTACGTGTAAATAGTGTTACATTTTCTATTGGTAACTATTAAATTAAATATTTGTTTGAATGGGTAGAGCTTTCCAAAATTTATTAATTATATCTAAAATGGAATAAAGGATTCACAATTTATTTAGACACAAAAAATAAAACTTTAAATTACCGATATATTTTGTTATTCGCCCAAGCGTCAAGGAATATACGACGGATACAACAGTGCAGCCCAGGAAACCCCAGCTTCCAGCAGAGACACCGCGATCATAACGATGTAAAGCTGTCGAATTTTCGGCTGCTAGAGGATTACCATGATAGATTGATTGACCAACAAAATCAGTTAAGAAATAGGCGAATGAATTATATGATAGCCAACTAAAGAAGCTTGCTATCCACAAAATGAGTAACTCCTTTGGCATAGTTTTAGTAAAATAATAAGTCTGATACAGATGATTCCAATTACTTATTTCTTTTGCAGTAATTGCTTGTAGTTTATCATCAGTTAAGTTATCTGTTATTTCCATCTGATCTTTTTGTATAACAGTCGATTGGATAGAACTATATGTCTTACAGTCCTTAGCAAACATGTTCAAATCGTCGCTACTTTTTCTACTTGATGATTTATGGATTAATACATCAGTAGAGCCAATGATGGTATATGGAACTTCTGCATAGCTTGTCGTCGCAATCAGTATCACTACGATACCTATTGAAGCTATCAAAATGAAAGCTACTTCAATTTGTCCACCAAATATTTTTACTAGTGGCGTTTCCTTCCAATTAATCCTATATTTAAAAAACATGAGTATACTGCTAGCTTAGTAATTCGTTAACTAATATAGTCTATCAATGTAACTTTAACTTATTGCTATTATTTTATCAGGATAAGATAATCTTCGATATAAAGTAGACATCATCATCGTATCAAAGTTCTAC
>NW_002060944.1:8384528-8385359 GCF_000150275.1 Trichoplax adhaerens | reverse complement strand
TCAATTCTTTATTGGTCGCTACTGTGATACTTTACTTTCTAGTCAGAAATTTACAAGGTAGGTTGATTTATTGCTTGACTGAAACTTAATTTCTAGAATGTCCATCGCTGGCATGCTTAATCCTATCAACATGTATTACTACAATATGGCACAGCTTATGGCCAGAATTAGGTTGCTACAGGAATATTAAACAATTTTTAATATCTATAATAAATTAAATTATTTTCAAATTGTAATTTTTACTTTCTCGGATATTCCACAACTAAGGAGTATTAGTCTACAGTACTGTAATCAAGTAAGATTAATTTAAAAATTTTAATTTTTTGGAATAAATGGCTTTGGTACGAAAGATATACTTACAATTTAAATGTCAGATTGGTCAGTAATATGCAGGAAAAGATCGAAATTCTAAATATAGCAATAGCTTAAAAGGTTAACTTACTACAATAAAAGCTCAATTGCCTCACTATGATGGAGTAAAGTGTAGTGGCAAGAGTGCACAGCGCTAAATCCCAACTGCCATATCTTACTCCGGCATTATAATGTTGTAAAGCTGTTGAATTTTCAGCTGCATTGGGATCACCTTTAAAGATAGATTGACCAATAAAATTTGTATAAAATACAGCGAATATAGAAAATTTTAACCAGCCTAATAGGCTCGTTATCGATAATACTACTGATTCTTTAGGCATGGTTTAAGTAAAGTAATAAATTTGATAAAAAATATTCCAAGATCGAATTTCTTCAAGAGTTAATTTAGGCTTTGTTGATATCCGATTCGGTACTTCATCACATGAAAATTGATTGATAGTTAATGTTCTATCATCGGTA